>NC_058130.1:226002679-226163506 GCF_016433145.1 Gracilinanus agilis
AGTAAGGTTTGATTATGCTCTCTTCCTCTCCTTCTTATGATATTATTCATCCCCTCCCCTTCCCATGCCCTCTTTGTGTGTAATATAATATCTTATTTTTCTTATTTACTCGGATTTTTCTTGGTGTCCCCTACTATTCCCCCCCTTTTTCCCACCCCCCATGTCTTCTTAGACCATTTAGTATCCTGTCCTCTCCCTATGAATTATTTTTCTGGTTGCTGTAATAGTGAATATTATAATAGTGTATAGAGTTCACTACAGAGAATTATACATAGCATTTCTCCACCTAGTAATACAGATAATTAGATCTTATTTATGCCCTTAAAGAGTCAAGCTTAAAAGACTATGAGTTTTCTTTCTTTTCCCTTTGTTTCTTATTTACCTTTTCATCTTTCTCTTGATATTTGTGGTTGAGTGTCAAACTTTCCATTTAGTCCCGGTCTCTTTTGTGCAAAAACTTGGAATTCTTCAATTTTGTTGAATGCCCATACTTTCCCCTGAAAGTATATAGTCAGTTTCGCTGGGTAGTTGATTCGTGGCTGAAGGCCTAGCTCTCTTGCCTTTCTGAATATTGTATTCCAAGCCTTGAGGTCTTTTAGCGTTGAGGCTGCCTGATCCTGTGTGATCCTTATTGGTGCTCCTTGATATTTGAATTGTCTCTTTCTGGCTTCTTGTAAGATTTTTCTTTAACTTGAAAGCTCTTCAATTTTGCTATTATATTTCTGGGTGTTGACTTTTCTGGGTCCAGTGTAGAGGGTGTTCTATGGATCCTTTCAATGTCTATATTGCCCTCTTGTTGTAGAACTTCAGGGCAATTTTGCTGAATAATTTCTTTAAGTATGGAGTCCAAGTTTCTATTAATTTCTGCCTTTTCTGGAAGACCAATGATTCTCAAGTTGTCTCTTCTAGACCGGTTTTCTTGGTCTGTCACTCTCTCATTGAGATATTTCATGTTTCCTTCTATTTTATCAGTCTTTTGACTTTGTTTTATTTGTTCTTGTTGTCTTGAGAGATCATTGGTTTCTAAATGTTCGATTCTAGCCTTTAAGGACTGGTTTTCGGCTTTAATGTTTTGGTTTTCGGCTTTAATGTTTTGGTTTTCGGCTATAATTTTTTGGTTTTCCTTTTCAATCTGGTCATTTTTGGTCTTCAGTTGACTTGTCTCACTTTCCAAATGTGAAATTCTGCCTTTTAAATTGTTATTTTCTTGCCAGATTTCTTTTATCTTCCTCAGCATTTCATTTTTAAACTCTTCCATAGCTTGTGACCAGCTTTCATTTTTGGGGGGAGGTTTGGATTTTTGTTTTCCCTCCTCTGTTGTCTGGATTTTCTCTGTGTAGAAGTTGTCCAGTGTTCCAGAGTTTCTCTTGATAGTCTTTTTCTTCTGGACTTCCTTATTGCTGGCCATTGTTGGCCCCGCCCCTTTTCAGCTTTGTCTTTGCACTCAGGGTCTGCCTGGGCCTTGCAAGCTCCCGGGGGCTCCAGGGTCTCCTTGTCCTTGGGGTCAGGCCTCCTGGTAGTTCCCGGTCTGCCCCTCTGCCCGAGGTTCCTTCAGCAGTCTTTGGGGCTGCTTCCACTGCTGCGCTGGGTCTACACGGGGTCCTCACTGGAGGTCCAAGCCTGGGCTGGAGATCTTTATTCACACCTGTGGCAATGCCTTCAGTGCTTGGGAGAGGCCGTGTTTTAGAGGCCTTTGTCCCGGCCTGAGGCGGTGCCTTCACCCATGTGGGTACTCGGGAAAGTCCGTGCGTGCCCCCAGCCACCTGGGATCCCTCCTCTTGCAGCACACAGGTACAAGCCCCGGGGCTGCCAGTGATTATCTGGTTGCCCCAGTCCTGTTTTCACACTTGTGCGTTGGCGTTGTGTGAAGTGTGTGGTGTGGGGGGTGGGGGAAGGGCTTCTTCCTCTCACGTTTTAGTGAGAGCTGTTTCACCCCTTTATAGTGTGGAAATGCCCTGATTCTGTGTACCTTCAATGCTGCGCCCTGTTGTGGGCTTCCTTCGTTCCTCTGGACTCGTTTTTATTTCCCCTTGAGGAGTTCTGTATGCTTTGGTCAGGAGAGATTGAGCAGCTGCTCCTTACTCTGCCGCCATCTTCGGAAATGGAGATTTTAACCTGGGTCTATGAATTTATTTTTAAAATATTTTCATAACTATATTTCAATATATTTAGTTTTCCTTGGTAATCCTATGCATTTTACTTAATGCATTAAAATATTGTCCTAGGAAGGGCTTCGTAGATTTTACCAGATGACCAAAGGGGTCCAGAATGCAAAAAAGGATAAGAGGACAGGCAACTTGAGGAAGTGGGTAAACAGAAGCAAAAACATTTGTGAACATGGAAAGAGAGAAAGAGAAAAATAAAAGAGGGAGAAATAAAATGAAGAGATCAAAGAGGGGGGAAAGGGCCTACTTTTATTTTGAAAAAATATGTTGAAATTTTGAAATTAAAAAAATATTTTCAGCAACTTTTTTAGTAGTGGTAAAGAGGGAGTAGACATCAGTTAGGGAATGGCTGAACAATACGTGGTTGTAATGGAAAACCACTGCACCAAAAGACATGATGAATAGGATGAGTTTAGAAAATCCTAGAAAGACTCATAGGAACTGATGTAAAGTGAAGTGAACAAAACCAGGAGAGCAGGATATATAGTAACAAAAACATTGTATAATGATCAATTGTGAAAGACTAAACTATTATCAGCAAAACAAGGTTCCAAGATAACCCCAACGGTCTCATCATTTAAAAAAAAATGCTATCCTCAGCCAAAGAAGGAACTGTTGGAATCTGATTACGGATTAAAGTATGCCATGTTTCACTTTATTTCCTTCATGAGTTTTTAAATTGTAAATGTGATATGTGTCTTCAGTCATTGCATGGGTAATATAGAAATATATATTGCATGAAATCACCAATATAACCTATATCAGACTATTTGCCACCTTGGGGAAAGAAGTGGGGGAGGAGACAAACTGAATTACAAAATGTTGGAAAATAATTGTCAGAAATTATTTCTATATGTAATTGTAAAAAAAGATTCAATTAAAAATGGTTAAGAACCCCTGAACCAGATGGTCCCTGAATTCTGTTCCAGCTCTGAATCAATAATTTAAATAGGATATAGATGCTTGACTCAATCAGCTACATAAAGGCTCACCTTTTCTGTCTTTTCTAAGTCAATGTTCTTTCTAAGGGTGGATACAACTCTCCAGGATCAATACCAGAGTCACTCAAAAAACTTCTGAGGACCCAGACTCATCCCTTTTTATCAATTATCCTAAGACTGTTGAGGGCACTATTATCCTTTCAGTTTCCAAGGTCTTAACTTCAGGGTCATCATCATCCTCTTACTCTCATTTACTTAGGCAAGGGAGCTTTGCCTGGATATATCAGCTCAAGATTCCTCCATGTCTAACCTAATTGGACATCCTTCTCCTGGTATAATTAAGTAAATCTCTTTTTGTTAATTGTTGAATGACTTTAAAAGTATTTTATTTTGTTCTAATATTGAACCTAAACTACCAGGGTCTAGCCTTGTCAGACCCAGCAAAGAATAGTTGTCAAAGGGATTGTCCTGAAATTCAAGTTTGACTATGTCATGTTCAGGCATTTTTTTCAGTTGTGTCCAACTCTTCATGACCCCATTGGGGTTTTTTTTGGCAAAGATATTGGAGAGGTTTTCCTTTTTCTTCTCTAGCTCATTTTTATAGATGAAGACTTGAGGCAAAGAGGGTTAAGAGATTTGCTCAGGATCACAGAGTTAGTAAATGTGTGAGTCTGGATTCTAACCCATGAAGATGTCTTCCTGACTCCAAGCCCAGTGCTCTATCCAATGTGCCACCTAGCTGCCTGGGGAATGGCACTAGGACGCAGTATACACTTAATTTCTCTGACTATGCCAATAGCATGGACACACCTGCTTCTGCACTGTACCTTAATCCTTATTTTCCCCAGATTCATATAAATCAAAACTCACCTTATGGCCAAACTCAGCCCTCAGGGATCTGCATTTAGAGTTTCCCACGCACTGCTGAGGAACTATATACAGCTGCCCTTATAAACCAACAGCTGGCCAGAGAGATGCCCCAAAACACTGACTCAGATTCTTTTAGCTTCCACCAAGTGATATTATTCTCAAATTGAACTAATCACTAATCACTCTAAGCCTAACATGACTTCTGTAACCATTTTCTCCCTACCCCTACGGGCTAGTACACTAGCCATCTTTCCTCTACTGATCACCAGAGTCTGAAGGACTTCCAGACCTTTCTTTCATAGCTGAAGTGGGGTAATTAATAACACTGAATAGCTATGAGCTCTTTTAGATTGTGACAGAGTCATTTCAGAATTTATCTTCTTCAGATACTTCAGAATTTATCAGATGGAGCATGTGACTTCAGAAATCTTCTTGTCCAACTATTTGTTTGTTTGCTTATTCATTTATATAAAACCCCTTACCTTCTGTCTTAGAATCAATATTAAGTATTGGTTCCCGAGGCAGAAGAGCTCTAATTGGGGTCACACAGTTGGGAAGTATCTGACATCAGATTTAAACCCAGGTCCTCCTGTCTCTGGATCTGGCTCTTTATCCACTATTCTCCTTAGTTGCCCCTTATTCAACCATTTGGTCATTTTTACAGATAAGAGGAAACTGAAACTTGGGACTTTTCTTTGCCCCTTGACTTGTCCAAGGTCATATAAACAACAGAAATAAGATTCAATCCCACATCTTTTAATTGTTGTGTGCTTTCTCTTTTGGGTTGGAGTAAATGACCTTTAAGTTCCTTTCTAACTTAAAAACAATCATATGATTTAATTAAGTGGGTAGGTGACATAGTGAAGTTGTTTCTATTACCACAACCACCCTCTTTCCATATCTCACTACCTTGAAATATCTCCTTCTTTTCAGGTCTGAAATTCCTATCACTGGAATCATAAATGGGTTAGGCAACAAATGTAAGTGGCATTGTCTACAGAAGGATATTGTCGAAATACATGTTATTAAGGAGCATCCCTCGAGATTTCTTCTGGCACTTACTATGAAATTAGTCTAATTAGTATCTTAAAAGAACATAGCCAGCTTAGAAGGGATGAGATAAGAGACTAGGATTTCCACCAGAGATGATGAGAAGAAAGCAACAATTTTAAAAAATAGCTAGAAGGGTTTTTAGGCATCATTTAGTCCAACTCTATTATTTTACTAATGAAGGAAAAGACCTGCAAGGTTTCTGAACCTGAGGTTTGTGGGCTTGTTTTAAGGGTTTTTTTTAAATAACTATACTTCAATATAATTTATTATCTCTTTAATTCTGATTTTATTTAATATATTTAAAAATATTCATCAGAAAACAGATTCATAGGCTTCACCATACTGGGTTCCATGACCTATTGAGATAATGCCTTGCCCAAATTCCCCCCTGCAGTGACTTACAGAAGAGCAGAGACAAAGACCTAGGTCTCCTCACTTTCAGTTTTGGTCTTCTTTCCATTAGACCTACCCTTTCCCCTCTTCTTTCTTCTGTTTTCCAGTGGTAATATCTACTAAGCTAAAGGAGCTGGGGGAGCAAATGACATTTAATATGTTAATTAATGTCAGTTCTGCACTTATCCCCAGGAAACTCTCACATTGATGCATCACACAAGTGTTTCTGATGGGTGCAAAACTAAAAGGCACCAAAGGTAGGATTTAATGTTCTTTTCTTTTTGGGAAATTGCACTAAGGTGGAGGAGGGATATAGGAGGAGGGGTTCTAGAAGAGTGATAGAAGGAAAGGCTTGGTGTATTCAGTATAATTGAAATAAATGATGTATTTGAGACTGATACAGTGTTGTAGAAGTTGTGGAAAGACTCTTGTTAGCCTCTCTGAGAAGTCAATGCCATAGGGGGCAGCTGGTAGCTCAGTGGATTGAGAATCAGGCCTAGAGACAGGAGGTCCTAGGTTCAAATCTGGCCTCAGACACTTCCCAGCTGTGTGACCCTGGGCAAGTCACTTGACCCCCATTGCCCACTCTTACCACTCTTCTGCCTTGGAGCTAATACACAAAAGTTAAGGGTTAAAAAAAAGAAGTCAATGCCATCTTGAATGAATAAAGGATTTGGGGTAATTACACTATCTTCTTTCTACCCAGAAGACAACTTTCCTTTGCAGCCTAGGGCTAGGTTAATTTGATGTTTTCTATGGTGCTTAGTGTTTCTTTTTATGTACCTCATTGGAAACTCATCACTAACTCAGCCCTCCAGTGAACATTTCTGGAAGATATGAGTCCTAGGACTGATGTTAAATAGATTGCTATTCTGGTGGGAAAATTCAAACTGGAAATATGAAACTTTCTTTTCGGCTCAAGAATAATTCAATGAGTAGAAAGAAGAAAGGAAGGAAAGAAGAATAAGAAGGAAGGAAGAAAAGAAGCAAAGAAAGAAGAAAAGAAGAAAGAGGGAGGGAATGAAGGAAAGAAGGGAGAGAGGGAAGCAAGGAGAGAAAGAGGCAAGAAGGAAACAAGTATTTTTAAATGCCTACTGTGTGCCAGACAAGGTGCTAAATGCTAACTCAAAATGACCTGGGGAAATAGATGATATTATTATTCCCATTTCATAGTTGAGGAAACTGAGGCAGATAGATTTGTTTAGAATCATATGGCTTAAAGTAATCTATGGATTTGAAGTCAGGTCTTCTTTACTCCAACCCCATTGTTCTATCCATTGTGCCGTTTTGTGGCAGATAAAGCTGAATTCAATTCAGTTTTGAAACTGTAATGAAATGATATACTCAAAGATCTTCTAATAGTAAATAAAAGGTGGCTGCCTTGGCCATAGCATGAAAAGGATACTCACTAAGTTTACAGCATTGGTTCAGGTAAGTATGGCTCCCTTTGTCTCATATAGAAACTCATCTAGTCAGTAAGGCAGGTTGTAATAATTGACATGCCAGTGGGACATATTTCCAAGTCTGGATGATGTCTACTTCTCATGAGTATTCCTTTTAGGAGATTAGAAAGTCGGATTGAATTTATGTCTTAGCCCTATGAGGTAATGAAGTCTGTGGAAGGGAATAAACATTTATTAAGTGCCTACTGTGTATCAAGGGCTGGGCTAAGAACTTTACAAACATCTCTTTTGATCCTTACAACAATTTTGTGAGGTTGGGGTTGTGATGATCTTTGTTTTACAGTTGAGGAAACTGAGGCAGACAGAGGTTAAATGACTTGCCCACAAGTGAACTTGGTTCCACAGCTAGTAAGCATCTGAGGCAGAATTTAAACTCAGGTCTTTCTGACTCCAGGCCCAAAATTCTATTGATTCTGCTACCATGCTGTGGATAACTTCTTTGTCTTTTGGGAAAACTAGCCTAGACGATATGGTGAGGAACCCTGGTAGATATAACTCCCATCATTTGCACTAATGTAATGGAGGGAATTGACCTACAGGAGTCTCATCTTTGGGGCATGCCAAAAATTTTGTAGGTTATAATTCCCTAACAACCCACCCTACCCCATATCATTTAAGCAATTAACATCAAGTAAATTTTATAAAAGAATATTGACCAAGAAGTCATAGCAAGAATAAAAACACAAAAACATCCCACCAAACCAAGGGCAAATCCCATTCCTTATACTAGTTTAATCCCAAGGGAAAATAGGTTCAAACCTAAAACAGTTTCTATAAAGCATTCACCCCCCCCCCAATTCATTGAATAAGGTATGCAAAATTATTCCTCTGTAGGAAATTGTTGCAGGATTGATTAACTATTGGGATGGACTCTGGTTCCTGGACCTCTAACAGGTCTGACCTTTTTGAATCTTAGGAGGTCACAGAAAACTCTGATTCTCCTTAATCTAAGAGTATAGTAAAAGAATATACACAACAGAAACAGGAAGAAATGAAAACAACCTAGTGATGTATATATACAGTCATATAAAACCCAAGTGAGGTTTGCATGAAAATGAACAGAATGAGTTTAGAAAAACCTGGAAAGACTTAAATGAACTGATGGAAAGTGAAGTGATCAGAAGCAGGAGAACAGTGTATATAGTAACAGTAATATTATATGATGATTAACTGTGAAGGACCAAACAATTATTATCAAAACAAGGTTCCAAGATAACCCCAGGGAACTCAGGAAAAAAATGCTATCCCTAGCCAAAGAAGAAATTATTGTAATCTGAGTGCAGATCAAAGTATACTATCCTTCACTTTATTTCCTTCAGGAGTTTTCTATTATATATGTAATATGAGTCTTTAGTCATGATATGGGGAATATGGAAATATGTATTGCATGAAAATACTGGTATAACATATCAGACTAATTACCACCTCAGGGAGGGTTTGGGGAGGGAGGGAGAGAGGGAATATGAATTGCAAAATGCCAGAAAACCATTGTCAAAAATTGTTTCTATATGTGATTGAAAAAATTCAATAAAAAAACAAAACAAAATAAATTTTAAAATAGGCTGTTGATATTATCTATCTCTTTCTTCCTATCCAAAGGATTATAGTAATACTTAATTTAATCACCACCAGGAAAAAAGAGTAAGGTACAGTTACTATAGTCTTTTGTATTCAGTCAATTCTGGTTCAAAATATAACCCCAAAGCTTTTTCTTCATGATGCAGTGAGAGAACAGGAAATAGTAATAGAATATCCACAAATGTTGTGATGGGGACAGCCAAACCTTTCATTTAACCCCTTCTCATAAGTGGGATTATCTTAGATTTAGGTGGGGAATTATAGTAGGCAAATACTGTGCATGTTCAAAGGATAAGATTCATAGTAGTAAGTCCCCTCATTACATTGATGTGAGGAACACAAGAGACCTTCAACTCCATCCCCTGATTAAAACAACAACCTAAATATGCCACCCCTCACCAACATCTGGACACAATACCTAAAATTCTATCATTAAAATTAGTCCTTTGTGATTGGTGACTTTGGCTTCATATGCCAAATTTAAATTGCAAATGTTTTATCACAATGAGCCTGGGATCCATTTATCAGATTGACAAGTCATTATTTTGGGAAGCGGAAAACAAGACCTTGCAGGAATGGAACTCAAAACCATAGTTTTGTTTGGGAGCAGGGATAAGAAGGAAGCTTCGTTCATTTTCCCACCTCTAAATTCTTTGGCTCTATAATCCTGAGGAGAATGTGTCTAGATGGGCTATGACAGGGGAAGGGAGAAACCTAGACAACTCTGAAATAGCATGAGGACCCAAACAATCCCCTTAATGAAGGAAGGAATAATTAAAGAGAATCAAACCATATCCTGTGTAATATAGAACACTGTGCTTGTCATCAGGAGACTAGAGTTCTAGTGCTTCTTCTACATTTGATTTGAGGAAAATCACTTACCCTCTCTATGACTTATTCTCCTAGAATGAATGGGATAGGTTGGATGATTTCTGTCCAGCTTTAATATTCTATAATTCTTTTTTTTTAAACCCTTACCTTCCATCTTAGAATCAATGCTGTGTATTGGTTCCAAGGCAGAAGAGTAGTAAAGGCTAGGCTATGGGAGTTAAGTGGCTTGCCTAGGGTCACACAGCTAAAAGTATCTGAATCCAGATTTGAACTCAATCCCCTGAACCACATTGTATAATTCTAAAAGAGATGTATATGATATATTACTCTTTTGCTTATGACCTGTTCAGCCTATAGTACAATCATTTTTCAGTCATGTCTACTCTGTGTATGCCCATCTAGGATTTTCTTGGTTGAGATACTCAGAGGTTTGCCATTTCCTTCTCCAGCTCATTTTACAAATGAGGAAACTGAGGCAAAATTAGATGATTTGCCCAAGGTCAAATAACTAGTAAGTGTCTGAGGTCAGATTTGAACTCAGGAATATGAATCTTCCTGATTCCAGTCTGGCACTCAATCTATAACTGGCCTCAAGCTCAGTTTGGATGCATGCATTATTTTTTACTACTATCTTTTCTAGTTGAGGGGCTATAACTGCTGGAGATGCTTAACCTTCTGCTCATTAGATAAATTAGAGGATCCATTCTTTTAGGGATGTGGGGCCAAAGGCTGGGCAGTAGTGGAGGACTCTACATTAGTTCTACCTGTGTATATAAAATCAACTCAGAACAGCTGCACAGAAATCACAGGAACATAGATTCAGAGCTGAAAGGAACATTTTAGAGAATGCAAAATCCAGTTTCTGCATTTTACAAATGAGGGAACTTAGGAATAAAAAGGATAAATGACTTGGCCACAGAGCTAGTTAGTGTCAGAGTGCAGATTTGAACCCAGATCTTCCTCACTCCCAAGTCCAAAAAAATACATATTTACTATATCATGCAGCTTCTTCCAAGGCTGATAATGGGTGTTGGGAACATTGACTTATTAACAACTGGGATAGAGTTGTGAACCTAAACTTTGGATCATATTTTAAGGATAAAAGTCAATTCGGTTAGCAACCATCATAGCAATGGAGGAGCTACTGACTTCTTGGGTTTTCTCTGGGTTCTCGATTCTCATATGAAAAAGAACAGGAGATAGTTTTATCCACTTTCTAAGAGCTTCAGCAGAATACACATGTTGCCCAACATAATTAGTCAATACAGTTAATTCAGTTAAATGATACAAGTCAATTCAATGAGAAACATTAACTCAATTAGAGGTTTGAACTAGCTTGTTTAGCTGAACTCATCAAACTCATTCCAAGCTATGTTAGGCTCAACTTCAGTTTTT
Organism: Gracilinanus agilis; assembly: GCF_016433145.1. NCBI lineage: Eukaryota > Metazoa > Chordata > Mammalia > Didelphimorphia > Didelphidae > Gracilinanus > Gracilinanus agilis. Next base: position 226,013,369 of record NC_058130.1, read on the forward strand.
ATTTGTGGGGTTTATATCTTATCGCTCTTAGGCTAGCAAGAAAAACAGTGAGCCATCCAGGAGCCTGGAGGCTAGCAACCACATACTGGCAATTGCCCAGGATATTGATTTCTTTTTTGACTTAGGCACTATGGACTATATGGCTTGCTGGAGAGAATAGTGGGATAAAAATGCATTCCTGTACCATACAAGCTAATTTATCCAGGCCTCTTTCCACCGAGACTGAGACTCAGGTATCTTATCTCCTAAACAAGAAGTTTGGACTAAATGATTTCTAAGGTCTCTTCCAGGTCTAAAATTTATTTCAGCTCAACTCAACTTAGTTTAATTCAATTCAATGATCATTTATTAAATACTGACTGTATGCTAAGGATTGCATGCTAAGCACTGAGATGCAAAGAGCACAATAAAAGAATCCTAGCCCTGTTGGAGTTCTACTGGGGCATACGATATAATAAAATCTCTGGTTTAAATGGACCTTTTGGGAGAGCAGGGGTGATATCTTCTTCATCATAGAAGGTAGCTAAGTTTAACTCTGCATTCTATCTAAATTGACCTACTTTTTGTTCCTTGCACATGACATTTAATTTCCTGCCTCTAAACTTTTGTATAGGCTTTGAGTCACTAAATATAAATTTATTAAGCAATTACTATGCGCCAGGCACTATGCTAAAAGCTGGAGAAACAAAGGCAAAGGTTAGTCTCACTTTCAAGGAGCTCAGCCTAAAGAGAGAGACGCCTTTTAAGTAACTATGTACAGACTACATAGCAGAAAAATTAGAAATAACCGACAGATGGAAAACCTGAGAATTAAGGAGGACTGAGAAAGACTTCTTGTAGAAAGTGGTCTTTAGTTGAGACTTGAAGGAAGCCAGGGAAGCCAAGTGAGAGACATGAAAAGGGAAAGTGTTCCAGGAATGGGGGACAAATGGTGACAATATTAAGAATAAGGACACAGAATGTTTCGATTGGGGAAATAGCAAGGAGGTCTGTGCCTTTGAATGGAAGAGTACAGACTTTGGCAATGGGTTGGATGTGGGCTATAAGAAAGGATGAGATTGACACCTAAGTTTTGAGCCTGGGTGCTTGCTTGGGAAGATAGTGGTGCTTTTGACACGAATAGGGAAGTTTGGAAGAGGGGAGAAATCAGGGAGAAATGCAAGTATAGTTTTAGGCATGTTGAATTTAAAGATGTCTATGAAACATGCAATTTTAGGTATCTAAAAGGCAACTGAAGACGCAGAACTTGAGTTCAGCAAAGGATTGGTTAAGTAGTTTGGTTTGTCTGTGATGATAATGTTCCCTTTTTTCACTTCTTGGAATCCCCAGATCCTTTAAAATTCAGGTGCCATCTCCTGTAAGTGGCTTCCTTGATCTCATTGTTAGTTAGTCCTTTCCTTCCCAACTTCCAACTAAAATGACCTCATATTGATTTTGTATGAACTTTGTATTGACAAATCTCTGTAAATATTGTATCCCCTAGTAGAATGTGGACTCCATGAGACCAGGGGTTCTTTTATTATTGTCCATGTGTCTCATTGCTTAGCCTGCAGTTGGTACTTAATAAGTGATCCTTGAATTGACTTAAATTGAGTTGAGTTGAATTGAATTTTAGATCTGGGTGATCTAAAAATGCCCATATCACCATAGTGCTGAACCATATTTAAGTACCCCACCAGGAACATTATTTATAAGTATAGTGTATAAGTATATGTGAATTTTCACTGTCTTTATGGGAGCTTTAGAGCAATAGAATCTGACTGAAAGACTGAAAGAAACCTCAAGAAATAATCTGGTGCAGTTTTCTAACTCCAGGTAAGTGAAGAATTATTAATATTTAATAGAGAGGATAAGAAAGTTTAAGTGAATTGGCCAAGGTTAATCTTGGAAGGGGGCCTAGAACCCAGGGCTCCTGACTTCTGATAGTGTTCTTTATTTACTTCTCCAATTCTTTCCCAGTTCAATAGGAAGAGCTTGAGAAAGCTCTCTAAATTGGCCAAGCTTTTCATATCTATAGGTCATGCCTGGCCCAGAGCCATCGAGGCTTTACACTTTACTTATCCTTTAGGATGACTTGGCATGAACTTATTTTTGTTTATTTTTTTGCAGTAGCTTTTTTGATCAGCAAAATCAGTTGTACCAGCCTCAAGTTTCTCGTGCAGAATAACTTTGTCCTGATTAACTCTATTTATATAATTTATTTTGGTTCCCAGTTTCCCATTAGAGAGATCGATACTTATTTAAATGAGAGTAGGGTATATTTTCAGCTACTCCATTCATGTCGATCCCACCCCCCAGAGTCTACTAAGTTTTTTTCTACTGATGGACATTAGTCAGGAATACCTAGATCACCACAAAACAAAACCAGAAAAAAAGAGGTGGAGGAAGAAGAAATAAAAGGAAGATGGAAGGAAGCATCATCTTTCCTTTCACTTCCAGAATGAACAAATGAATTTAGCATCTTACTAAAGTTTTACAGAACTACAAGGTGAGAACTAGTTTGAGAGTGAGATGCCCAGTGAACATGTTAGATTTCCCTGCAAAAAAGAGAGACAAAGCCAGATGGGCTGTGGCATGTGTCCTAGTGCTGGCACTACGTCCTTATGCCAGCAGGAAGTGACTGACTCTTTAAATCAGCCTCCTAGGGAGATATTGGGCCCATTTCCCAGACTCAGTAACCACTTTAAGCAGGTCCATTGTAAAAAAAAGTGATATTGTTGAGTGCAATTTTTATGTGCTATAGGTGAGCAAACATTGAGTAGGAAGAGAGATGACTGAAGAATTTTCCAAAGAAGTTCTGATCTGTAATGACTCAGGTGGGACTTTGCCTGAATAGCAATAATAATAAACAACATGTAGTGCTTTAGATATTTGGATTCATTTGATTCTCACAATAACTCTCTAAAATCTATGTTAGCCAGCGAGGTGGTGCAGTGGATAGAGTGGAAGACCTGGCATCTGGAAGACTCAAGTTCAAATCTGGCCTCAGACATTTGCTAGCTATGGGACCTTGGACAGTTCACTTAATTTCTCTTTGAGGCTGAGTTTCACCTGAGCAGAAGGAAGAAATCTGATTCATCTCTTACTGTTTATAAGTTTATATTTTAGATTTAGGATAGAAAGATAGCTAGTTTGGGGATTAGATGGACAGTAGAGTAAGTCAGCCTTGACTTTTGTCAAAGAAGAAGAAAGTTTCTTTGAGACAGATTTGGGCGTGGTTTTAGTTAAGATAAATTTAGAATTAGGGAATTACATTTCATAAACCTTTCCAAATTCAATATCTCCATTTTCCTCGTCTTATCACTGCTCCTACTGTAAAAGGGAGTTCTTTGTTCTCTCTGAGTTTACACTTGTGAAAGGGAATCCTTTATTTCCTTTGTCTATTTTGAGTTAACACTAACTTAAGTACCCCTACTTAGATTGTGAAGACAGGAATAACTCTCCTTTGTCTACTTTTGAAATTGAATCAATAAAAGATTGAACACACTACTCCGTACTAGGTGAGAAGCTAGCAAGGTACTTAGAGAACTCACAGGTCACTTACTTTTTCCACCCTTTTTAACTAAGTCCCAAACTTGTGAATTCTTTGATCAGAATTTACACCCTTAGGGGGCAGCTGGGTAGCTCAGTGGATTGAGAGTCAGGCCTAGAGAAAGGAGTTCCTAGGTTCAAATCTGGCCTTAGACACTTTCCCAGCTGTGTGACCCTGGGCAAGTCACTTGACCTCCATTGCCCACCCTTATCACTCTTCGACCTATGAGCCAATACACAGAAGTTAAGGGTTTTTTAAAAAAGAATTTACACCCTCAGAAACTCAATCAAAAAAAGGATCTGTGAACCTTTTTGCTGAGTATTCACCTCTCCAGAAGGTGAGAACTGGTTCTAACAAACACTGCCCCCTGAGCAGTGCTAGACAATTGGGAAACTGTGATTGGCCCCTGTGTAAAGGGGCAGGGACAAGAAATCACCATTAAAAAGCCATGAATCCTGTGGCTTGCGTCAGTCTTGTGGAGATAGTCTCCTGACTGGAGAGAGTCTTCGAGGTAGCTTAGCTGGAGACTGCGCCTTGGATTGTGGGCTTGGAGCTCAGCTTCAACTTGGACTCTGACTCCTGGACTACTTTGTGGGGTGAATGAAAGGCTGACTCCTTTCCTAGTTTCTGGAGAGACTAGCTTCCATCTTGGAGGAGGCCTGGTGATTGAGAGCTAATTAATCTCCACTTGGATTAAGATAGGATAGCTTTTCTATCCCCTTCACATTTCTCTACTTTATTGTTTCCTCTCTATTTTCTAAATAAATTTCTGACTCAAAATATAATAAATATTGACAAGCACATAATTTCATAAAATTATTGTCCAACCATTAATTTTCACCTTTACACTATAGAAGTTAATATAAATTAAATTAAATATAAATTTTATAGAAAATTATCTCATCAAGTTCTTCAACTACTGATACAACTAACTCTCAACCACCCACTCCCAACAACTGAATCTTCTATAGTCTATTAATAGACTATTAATATGTACAAATTAATAATAGATCTAACCCCAAACAACACTATCAGTCTATCCAGTATGGCACTAAGTGTGGAATGGATGTCTTCTCTGGGGTTTTTAGTGCTGAAATGGACATTAGAGACTATCTAGTTAAAATCCTTCACTTTACAGTAGTTGGAGTAGGCTAATCAATCATGGACAGGGCAACGAGGTGCCTCAGTGAATGGAGGGCCAGACCTGAAGTAAAGAAGATCTAAGTTCAAATCTGACCTCAGATACTTACTAGCTGTGTGACTTTAGGCAAGTGTTACAGGAAAAGGTAAATTAAGATGTTTAATCTGCAGATGGAGAGCAAAGGCCAAGGTTCTAGAATCTTAGGAAGTACTGTTGGAGTAAGACAATTAGGCCTACAGAGTAGTTTTCTTTCCTCTTGGTGGACCAGAGGAGATTAGCTATTTCCTTGTGGTTATTTACTGCCTGATCTTCCCATTCTTCCTACAACTTGCTTTATCCTGTTTCCTTGATGGCTATTTTGACATCTATGTTGTTCCTGTTGGTGACAACTGATAGCTGAGTGTAAGACCTGGCCTAAGATCATTGGATCTTAGTCCATCTTCAGGTCTTGTCAGACTTACACACAGACCTTTTCCTTAGACCATCCAAAGTGGGGTTTAGCGGTATTTTATTTACTGGTCTAAATAATATCTATCCCACCTCTAAAATCCACTTTATTTCACAAATCACTTAATGTTCTTTGCCTCAATTTCCTCATCTGTAAAATGAGCTGGAGAAGGAAATGGAAAACCACTCCAGTATCTTTGCCAAGAAAACCCCAAATAAGATTCCTAAAGAGTTGAACAGGACTGAAATGACTGAATAACAAAATTATTTCAGTTGCAGATCATTATTAGTTAACCAGGTAGTACAATGGATAGAGTGCTGGATCTAGTGTCAAGAAGACACACCTTCCAGAGTTCAAATCTGGCCTCAGACACTAGCTGTGTGATCCTGGGGAAGTCATTTAACCCTGTTTGCCTTAGTTTCCTCAATTGTCAAATGAGCTGGAGAAGGAAATGGCAAACCATTCCAATATTTTTGCCAAGGAAACCCCAAATAGGGTAACAAAGGGTCAGATATGACTGAAATGCCTGAACAACAACAATAAGGTCATGGATAAAGTGAGCAGAATGGATTAGAATTTAATCCTCCTGACTCCAAATTAAGCATTTTTTCCAGTGGACCACACTGTCCTCTGGCCTTTCTGTAGATTATACATAATTCTGCAAACCAAACAACCTTTCAAGTAAAGAAAAAGATCAATACTTGTCTCTCTGAATCCATTTGATGAAGTTTACCTGGAAGCAGTCTTAGACCCCCAGTTGGAATTCTTCCATCTTTTTGCCTCTGGAGTAAGAAGCATAAGTTCCTAGACAAGACAGTGTCATTGATGGTGGATCTATCTGACAATAAGACATGAGAATAACATCCATTAACTAAAACACATATAGTTCTTTGCAAAGTGCTTTACAGATAAAAGTATGAAGACCTCACTATATCCTCACTATAGCCTTATAGGAGGCAGCTAGGTTATCCAGGTAGTGGATAGAGCACTGAGCCAGGAATCAGGAAGACCTGAGTTCAAATTCAGCCTCAGACATTCAGTGGCTGTGTGACCCTGGGCAAGCCACTTAACCTCTGTTTGCCTTAATGCTCAGGAGAGGGAAACAGCAAACTATTCCAAGTTCTTTCAAAGAAAACCCCATGGACATCATGGCCCATGGGTTCATGAAGAGTCAGACAGGGCTGAATGGCTGAACAACAATGATAGCACAAACCTGTGAAACAGGTATGATTAATATTCCTATTTTACAGGTGAGGAAACAGATTCTGAGAAAGCTCAAGCCATTTGCTTAGGGTTATATAGCCAGTAAGTAACTGAGGCAGGGCTTGAACTAAGGTCTTCTTGACTCCAAGGCTAATGCTTTAACCAGAAGACACCCGAAGGTACTCCTGCCATCTAGTGTGAGGACTGTGTTTGAAGAATGAAAATGCATCAATAACAAAACAAAACCAAAAAAAGATCTACCAGACAATATTTTAATTATTTAATATTAATTGTTAATTAATTAAATGAAAATAATTAATATAATACCTATTTCCACATTTGTCATATTGTGAAACAAGGCTCATGGTGCTTATTATGTTAGGGAAAAATTCATGGAAGAAATAAAGTAAAGAATGGTATGATTCAGTGTGCATTCAGAGCCCGTCTGTTCCTTCTATGGCGGTGGATGGCCTTTCTCATCATGAGTCCCTTGGAGCTGTCCTGGATCCTTGCCTTGTTGATAATAGTTAAGCGCAGGCATCATCTTATACAATTCAATCTAGGGGAAAACACTAAACTGGGAGTCCAGAGACCGAAGATTTGGTTCTGATTCTTCCACTCACTAGTCCTTTCCAGCTCCCACATCCTATGATTCTAACCCATGGTCACATGTCAGCATTGAGGTGGACCCCTGTGAATTTCCAAACTGCTGCCTTTTCCTCCACCTGTCTCTTCCCGACAGTGATATCCAAATTACTCACCACCTGCAGTTAGAATGGTGAATAATTGAACGTCTGAAAATATTAAAGGGCTTCTTAAAAAAATCCCTTAAATATTACTTATGTGCTTTTATGGTAACCTGCAGGGTTTCTTCCTTTTGCACACGGCTCCAGATCCCCTGAGCCTGAGAAGTTGCTCAGAATAATACAAGGAAATGCATCCCTACCTGGTAATGTGTTATAATTTCTAGCTCTAGCTGTGGATGGAAGCCAAGACTAGGTTTATGCAAGTTGGAAAAGAATAAAATGTCCCTAACTGTAAATAAGCAGGGATGCCAATAGCTTATTTTAATGTACTGCATTACTGATGACTGTGGCTTAGCAAAATGCCCTCGAGAACTAGAAGGAGAGAAGTGAGCCAAGAGATTGGGTAATAAGCCAGAAAGTGCAAATCAATGCCCTTTAAGCTGAGTTCTTTTACAGGTGGGGCTTTGGGGCTGGGGATGAAAAATATTGAAGCTTTTAGTTAAATATGCATCCATGATGGCAGGAGGAGAAGGGTCTTGGAGGTAATGTGGAATCTGGTTTATCGGTCTTAGCCCCTCGACCTGAAATAAATAACACCCCTTATGTTGTGATTTCACGAAATTAGTTTTTCATCTATGGCCAAGTCTCAATTAATTTGAGGCTGATTTATCCAGTTCATAATCATTCAGGCCCTGAGTTTTTCCATCTCTCCCTCTGCCTGCCTTTGGGCCATTCCAGTGTTCATTATCACCCTGAGGGTGTCTGTAGAAGAGAAGAGTACATGAAGGCCAAAGCCAGCCACTGGCTGCACTCTCTGTTCTGATGGATAAATGGAAGTAATGTATATGAAAGCACTTTGTAACCATGTCAGGGTGATTGAGGCAGTAACTTAGAATGAAAATTGGCAAGAAAAGATCTAGGAGTATCTTGGCACTTCACCGAAGAAATATATTTTGATGATGAGGACATTGAATTAGATGTTTGAGTTGGAAATTATACTGGGGCATGTGGGCCAGTGGATAGAGCATTGGGCTTGAAGATAGGAAGACCCAAGTCCAAATCTGGCCTCAGACACTTATTAGCTGTGGGACTCTGGGCAATCCCTTAACCCTGTTTGCCTCAGTTGCCATTTGTAAAATGAGCTGGCAAAGCAAATGGCAACTCCAATAGCTTTGCCACAACAATGTAAATGTAAAGACCAATAATAAAAAGCAAACAAATGCTGTGTAATTATAAAGAACAAACTTGGGGTTCTCCAAAAGAGAGATGAGAAATGTACCCCTTTCCATCTTAGCCAAAATGGGATATAATGGATGTGGACTACTGCATGTAACACTGGATATGATGAATGTGTTGGCTAGTTTTCTAAAACCATTTGCTTGTTTTCACTCTTAAAAAGAGTCAGAGAAAGAAAATTCCAAATCACATCATGAAGAATCAGACATAATCAAAATGACTGTACAGCAATAATAAATCTACATGGAAGAAAACTATATTTGAGTTTTAAATGAGTGAATGATTTAACTCAGACGTTTTTAGTCTAATTTTGTGTCAGATCTTTTTGACAATCTGGTCAAATCTTTGATAAATGACCTCAGAAAAATGTTTTTTTTTAATATATAACATAAAAATAATCAGTTTACAAAGGAAACAAATTAAATTGAAATACAGTTGTCAAAATATATTTTTTTAAAGTTCATGGAACCCTGGTTAAGAATCTTTGGTCTGGTGTACCCTTGATTCTATAGCTTCCTAGGCTAAAGTGGACCTCTATAATTACAGTACTATAAAAAGGTCTGGACCACAGATTCCTGCTTTATAAAAGGAAAGTTTTGGACTTTGCAGTCTCTAAGGTCTCCCCTACTTCTAAGCCTATATTTTTTGTATTTCTATAGTCTTATGCCTCTAGATCTAATGATCTTTCCATTTATTTCAAATAGCTCAGGGATTGGTTTCTACTAAAGAAATGAAAGATTTTATAAAAATAGGAGAAAGAGAGAAAAGAAAGGGAAGAAGAGAAAGGAAGGAAAGAAGGAAGGGAGGGAGAAAGGAAGGGGGAGGGAGGAAGGAAGGAAGGAAAGAAGGAAGGGAGGGAGGGAGGCAAGGAAGAAGAGAGGAGGGAGAGAGGAAGTCTTTCTTAGAATGTAATAAGGTATAGTGGGAGAGTGACTTGGAGCTGGAAGACTGGGTTCTAATCCTGCCTCTCTTACTTGTTGGCAGTGTAGTTTCTACATGAAATCGGGTATAATTGGACATTTAAGAGCCTCAGGTTTTTTCTTTAAAATTAAGAGTGTGATATGGAGAAATCAGAGTAACAGAGGAAGAGGCATGAATTAAAGCCAAGTGAGGTAAGCAGAAGCATAAACATAATAGATACAATAACCATAACACTGTAAAGAGCAATAATAAAGAACAAAGATGAATTATGAAGGACAAACTTGGTTCTCAAAATGAGATATGAGAAATGTATTTCCTTTCCATCTTAACAGAAATGGGATACGAGTTTAGACTACTGCATGTAATGCTGGATATAGTTAATGTGTTTGCTAGTTTTGTTGAAACCATTTTTTTCACTTTTAAAAATTCTTTGTTATAAGGGATACTTTTCTAGGTGGAGGATGGAGAGGGATATATTGAGAAATAAAGATGTTATAAAAATGATCTATATTTTTTTAGTTGAAGGGATAGGATGAAATGATTTCTGAAGTGTCTTCTAGCTTGAACATTCTATGAGTTAGTTCAGTGGTCTTGACTCACATCTGTCTTTTCCCACTTTGGCCTTAAATTCCTTTCTTGCACAATCACCAGCTGACACAACAATAAATATTACTGGAATGGAAAAATTAGAATTTTTCCCTCCGAAGTGGAACATCAGGCTTTCCTTTTCCAATAACTCCTTCTTCATTCAAATCTAATTACAAAATGATTTTTAATCATTGCAAAATAAATTCACTCTTCATGTCAGAAAATATTAAAGCCCTAATTTAAAGAAAAACACATTCTAATGGATCTGCACTAAGGAACAGGACATAGCTGGCCCTGTCAGCTGCTCAATAATTTAACTGCAAATGAAGTGTGCAAAATACAATATTTGTGTCATAAACCACCCTACTTGTCACATAATAGATTTCTGAAGAGTCATGTTTCAAGATACTAAGCAACATTAAGTCAGAGCAATGAAAAGATCCCAGCTGAAGTTTATAGGTTCCATGTGCTTATGAAGAAAGGAATTGAGCCTCACCTAAGCCAGTGACCCACAGGACAGAGATGCCATATTTCATTGGTTTCTCTCGTATAAAAACAACAGTTGAAAATCATTCATCCAACAACCTTATTATTTAATTCATTGACACTCTTCCATGTCGAAGTGGTTACAATGCTGATTATCTTCCTGAGGCTATAAGGATTCTGCTATCCTGTGGTCTTCTTTGCCTTCAGCATCGCATCCCAGGAACAAAATGGTAACTTGCAGTTTTGGTGCCCAGGGCAGGCTTCACAGACATATCCAGGTTAAGCAGCATGAAATAAGTCCTCAAATCAACTTTGCAAAAGAAATTCATTTGATGGAGGGAGAGATGCCAGGAATCATAGAATCACAGAATGTGAGAATTGGAAAGGACTTTAGCAGACACCTAGTTTAATTCAAATGTGAATAGATTTCCAATATGGTGAATTGACAAGTGAATATCCATTCTTTAATTTGACTTCCAAGGAAGGGAGAATTTATTACCTTTGCTGTTAGGATGTTTTTCCTTGCATCTAGCCTAAAATGACTTCTTTGTAGTTAACACAAAATACTCTTTGTGAGGCAGGGCAGCTAGGTGAGGTAGCAGATAGAATGTTGGACCTCTAGTCAAGAAGACATATTTATGAGTTCAAAATCAGCCTTGGACACTTACTTGCTGTGTTACCCTGGGCAAGTCATTTGATTCTGTTTGCCTCAGTTTTCTCTTCTATCAAATGAGCTGAAGAAAGAACTGGCAAATCAGTCCAGTATCTGGCAAAAAAAAATACAAATAGGTGTCACAAAGAGTTGGAGCATGACCGAAAAACGACTAAACAACAACTCTTTGTTACAGGGTAGGCACATAGAAGTGTAGAATTACACATTGATGCTTCCCCCCAACTCCCCACCCCACCAACCCCCAATTAGCTAGTTTTTCCTAGAACCTCCATTTTAAGACTAACAATAGCTCCATTCCTCTCTGGGCTTCAATCCTGGTTCTCTACCATAGTCCTGATCAGGTTCCTTTTTAACACTTCTTTCATTTTCGGTTTACTTTTATGTGTTGTAAACTCCTTGAAAACAAGGACTGTCTTTCTTTCTGTTTATATTTGAATTCCCAGGGACTTAACACAGGACTTGTCACAAAATAAGGGCTCCATAAATGAGCTTTTATTATTTTTCCAATTCCTTTTCCTTTCATTATTATATTACTATAGTTAGTAGTAGAATGAGTATTCTTAATACCAACGATCACAATGGTGATGATATATGGAAGCTTATGAGCTGCATGTTTAGAGAAACCTGAAATTTCTCTTTCTTTTGGTAACTGGATTATTTTAGTGCCTTTTTTTTTTAAACCCTTATCTTCTGTCTTTAGAATCAATACTGTATATTGGTTCCAAGGCATAAGAACATTAAGTATATAGGGCTTATAGGACACTACTATTCTATTTGTCTTTCAAGAGTTAACCAAAGGATATAAAGAGCTCAAATTTATGAGAATAGTGTAGTAAAATGATTTACAAGAAACCATTTTCCTTCCCTCATAAACCTTGGGACCACTTTCCTGAAAACTTATATACCATCAAGTAAGAGAGTAATTATAAGAGGCCTACATCAGAAACATGTAAGGTGGGCAACTCCTATGTCCAACACTACAATGCCCTTGAAAACTTCTTAGAATGTCCTCTATAGTGCTGCTAACCTATAGATGAGCTGTCTTAACTAGGCACACCACTCCGCCAGGCTTGTCAGACCAGCATTCTTGCAGTATTTCTTGCAGTATTCACAAGGCTCATGGGTCTTCTTTTTGCTAGGCACATTGATCTACTGTTTGGCCATGGTCTTTAATATTTCCAGATTCTGGATAAACTGAAATTCTTACCTAAAGAACTACTAGACTCTTACATAAAGAACCAGAAACAATATCCTGGGACCTTAGGAATTCTTCTATGTTCTGATCCTTCAGATTCTTGGATCTGAGGCCACTCATGTTAAGAGTACCAGGATTTCAAATCCAAGAGGCAAATTAAATACCTCTACAAGGGTAAGTTTATCCATTTTAAATTATTACCCACTCATATGTACCTATAAAAGTGAGTGGAGAAATGGCAATCACCATGGAGCCAAGTCTGTTTTATCTGCCAATCTTGACATCCTAACCCCCTTGCTTTTCTTTTTTAAGTTACAATTTATATATATTTTTGTATATATGACATAATACATAACATAATGTTGTTTGTTATAAATATGTAGCAAGTTATAATAAATATATTCATCTAAGAGAAATAATTTCTTACATTAATTATATCTGGACATCTATGTCTCACTTTTTCCCTTCCCTCCACCCCTCTTTCCTCTTAAAGAAGGTAGGAAATATGATTGTGGAGATTAAAATTAATATGCAAAATACTAAATATTGTATTTGTAACATTTTATTAATAATAAACTAAAGCCTAATTAAAAGGTACTAACCAGCCCGCTCCCAAGAGCAAAAGAGGAAGAATGAGGTGGACACGCAAACATAGACAAAAGGAAAAGCATTCTAGGTAATACAGAAAGGAAGTTTGGGTAATGTAGTTTTTAGGGATTCAAGATATTTCTAACTATACATGATATAGGTTGTATGTATATTATCATAGAATACATATTTCACTGTTTGTCATGGAGTGAAAGAAGACACAAACAGCTTTGTTATGTTGTGAAAGAACATATGTACACTAGAGATAAATTCATGGAGGAAATAAAGTGAAAAATGGTATGCTTTAATCTGCATTCAGATTACATGGCAACTCCATAAACTTCAAAGGTCTGGTCTTATCTGGATTGAAAAAACCAATTGCAAGGAGACATATTTCATCCAATGAATTTATCTACCTTATAGGCTGAATGGATTTATACTTATTTGTGTGTGTGTGTATGTGGGGGGGGTTAAGACCTATAATTTTTTGGAGTAAGGAGCTTCAAGTTAGGGAATTTCATCTTCCAATGTAAATCAATAGCTATTCCACAACTTAAATTGTTTTAATTTAATTTTATACAATTTTATTTTTTCCAGATTCTATGTCAATATAATTTTTTTAAATATTTGTTTTCTGGTATTTTGCAAACCATGCTTTCTCTCTCCCTTCTACTCTCCCTACCCAAGAAGGAAGGTAATATGAAATGGGTTGTACATATATTATCAGATAATATAACTTATTGTATTTAGAGATTCAGTTGGGACACTGTATAAGTAAATTGCCCAGAGTCACACACACACTTGGTATCTATCAAAAGTGTTACTTAAACCCAGAATTTCCTGACTCCAAGGCTGCTTCTTTATCCATTCTATAGCTCTTGCTCTTAGAATACCCATATGAATAGCAATAGCTAACCTAGCTATGCTTCAAACACTTCAAAGATCACTCTGCCATTCCCTTCAGCATAAACCAATAGATACCCACTTAGCAGTGAAACATGGCCACATTCCATTGACTTATGGATGCCCATATAGCAAGAGCCCTGGAATTTCAGTATTTCAGTCCCAATCTGTCCATTGGACCCCATCATATATTTTCCTCACTATCCCAAAGCTGCCCTGGAAGACATGGAATGTGCAGTGCATTTTGGTTAGTTTTCTAGTTTCTCCCTGCTCTCACTGGCTCCTGCTAGTCTGACTTGATCCAAGACGTCCTTTAAGAGAACATCCTACATTCATTTAATGGTGAAAATTAACTCTTCTCTCAGGGCGCCATCAACCTAAGTGTAATCCTTCTTGGCCTGGAGATTCCCCTTACTCATCAGGAGACGATGGTGTCAGGCAATCATCTCAGTTGGAGTAGAAACTTCACAAGTGTTAATGATCTCTCACTTCAGGTCCTTCATGCCTCAGATACGGGACATGGGTGTGGAGATTTCTTTTAAGACATCCTCTGGTACCAAAATACTATATTCAGACACCAGCCTCTTTCCTTCCAAAAATACCCTTTGTTTAAAGCATGAAGTACAATCTGCCAGAAACTAGTTGTAGCTTTCTGTAGGAAGTAAGCCAAAGGATGGTCTGGAGATGATGCTTTTATTGTTTTTGCTGATTAGGGTTATCAAATACGTTCCAACCTGCAACATTGCAAAGGCTATGTTTCCCTCTCTTATCCCCTGGTGGCTACCTTTCAGTTTTCTTGGGGTAGGGGAGTAAGATGGAGAAAGCAGGGGATGGGATGTGGAGGCTATTTATGGGAAATTGGCCTGATCAGTCTGGGGGAGGGGAGCAGGAGAAAGGCAGGCAGCAAGTAGACAAATGCTTTGTTCTAGCCATAGAGTAGGATATAAAACTGGGAAGAAAGTCTGGGAAGGGGAAGAGAGGATAACAAGTTTTTCCTGGCTATGGGTAGTTAATTTAAAGTCTAGTTCACTACTATGATTTTCGAGGGTACCAGTCTTCCAATCTATGCTAGTGAATCAACTGAACAGCTGAAGAACAGGGATGGTTTCATTTTTGTCTTTCTGACCCTACTAAATATTGTAGTGCCTTGTACAAAGTAGGTGCTTAATAAATGACAGCTGATTAATTGACTGATAGACCTTTGGCCAAGTGCATTAAGGGAGATGACTCCAATATCATAAGGAGCTCTAAGATATTTTTCATTCTGTTAATTCATTCTACTTTTCTTTTCCCAGGGTGTTATCCTTAGTATATTCCCACGCCACATGAGCTAGAGCTAGAAAGGGCCTTAGAAGTCCTCTAACAAAAGGATTACCTCTGTGGCTCAGTGGATTGAGTGCTAGACCTGGAGTCAGGAGGACTTGGGCTCATATCTGACCTCAAGTGCTTACTGCCTGTGTGACCCTGGGCAAAGTCACTTAACCCCAGTTTTATAGGCCTTGCTCTTCTATCTTAGAGTTGTTACTAGGACAGAAAGTAAAGGGTTAAAAAATCTAACCATATCACCTCATTTTATGGATGAGGAAAATGAAGCCCTAAGAAGGGAAATTATATGCCCAGGGTCACACTGGTAGTCAGTACCAGAGATGGAATTTGAATTCAGTTTCTTTGACTCCAGTGACTGTATTTTTTTCGACAGGATCATGCTTTCTCCCTCTAGTATCATGAACCTTAAAGAATTCTGTTTCCATGGATAGCTGTCTGGATGGTAGGGAGGTTATAAATTATGGCATGAAAAAATAAGGTCACAGATCATGAATTAGGTAAAAGACAGTTATGATTCTTCAGGATACCATAATCTATCTCCTTGTAATTGCCTGTATGTGAACTGTTTGCGTGTGGAGTTGTTTCTGGGCACTTAGGAGGAGGGGACCATTGGCAATATTAGCAAACCTTGCTCCACAAAACTGAGACAATCTATATTACTTCAGTTCCCTGACACTTTTTCTGGAAAATGGGCTTCTCTTACCCAGAGAGAGGCAGGATTAAACTGAAATGCCTCTTTTTTCCCTTAGGAAAGACCTTGAAGAGTTAACTGTAAGGGACTCTCACTTGGCTTTATTCCTCTGGCATTTGGCCAGAATCAGATAATAATAGCTAACATGGATATATTCTTAAGGTTTTCAAAGTCCTTTTCAAAAATTATCTCATTTGATCTTCATAGCTACTCCGGGAGGTAGGTGCTATTATTATCCTCATATATGATGAAATTGAGACAAAAAAGGGATAAGTGATTTGACCAGGGTCACATAGCTAGCAAGTGTCTAAGGCCAAATTTGAATTCAGGTCACCTTGACTTAAGGTCCAGGATTCTAGCCACTAAGCCAGCCAGCTGCCTCTGATCTAGATCTAATACACCTTTCAAGTGGAGTAAAAATATTTGGGTAAAGGGAAATGACATGATGGCTATCCATGAGTGCATTTGCATTAGAACAACTAAAAGACACTTCCACATAGAGTTCTTTTTGTTTTTCTCTAAGGTTGGGGGTCAGAAAGGAAGATGAGTCCTGCAGATGGGATGCCATAGTAATAGGACTGGGGTTATGAGTTTCTGGAGATGGAGTAGGGTTGTTCTATGCCACCTGACTATTTTGAAGGTAGAACTATGAGGTGTGGGGACTTCAGTCTCCAGAATATTCTGGGAGGAAGGGAGAATTACTTCGAAGAAAGTGAAGACTCCTAATGTATTGACATCCTGGGAGACACAATCCTGGACATCCCAGCTCTGTCTCCAATTTTCTCATCGGGCATTGAAGTGGATTAGGGTATTTGAAAAGTAAGCTATAGCTCCATTAAAAAACAATCTTTAACCCTTAGTTCTAGAGGCCCTAATTAAAAATCAATTCCATTTTGGGGGGTTGTAAATCTGACAGTAATACTCTTTCTAATGGCAAAGGCAAGATAAATAGTATGTCAGGTAAACTCAGCAGGAAAATGACATTTTCATTAGCAATTTACTGGGTGTGAAATTTCCTCCATGATGAAGCATTCATGAACAATGCAGGGTAACTATCTTCCAAGAGCTCTGTGTATTGCTAATTAATGGGGGGAAACAGGCTAGATTAAATGTCTGCTACCAAAATTATTTTAGTGTGCTTGGGAGAATTATTTTGTATGCACCTTTCACTGTGGAAATAAGTCAGGACAGAAAACAATAAACAAGATGACATAACAAGATGATTGCAGACTATTGCAGTCCAGAAAAATCTAATCCTGTCTCCTAACAGCATTGCAATCTTTATTGTGGCTGTATGTGCCCCAATTCATCAGCCCATTGCAGCAGGATATTCCCTCCAGCAATCATTCAATTTCAGCGTAGCCCTAGAACAGGTATTGACTTTGGGGACTGGTTATTCATCCCTGGCTCAATGTACCTTCATCAAAAGAGTCTCAGGGTAGCCTCAGAAGCATGCTAAGAAGTTCTCCAAAAAGCAGGTAGAGGTTACAAAAAATTCTATCTCTTGCAAGATAAGAAAGAAAATGTAAGACTATCAATACCATTCCTCTGTTCAAGAAACTACATTGCTTAGGGGGCAGTCCAAGAAAGTTCAAACTATAGAATTTAAGGTCCCCCAGGAAATTCCTCCAATATATCTATTTTACCTTGTTTTAATTAAAAATTTTAAAGATATTTTGTTTTCCTAATTACATGTAATAACATTTTTCATCATTATGTTTTCTGAAATTGGAAGATCCAATTTGCCTCCTTCCGTTTTCTCCCCTGCTCAGGGAGAGTAAGAAATTTATATCTATTTTACCTTAATGAAGTTCAAATGCTTTGCTCTAGCTGGGCCATTCTCCTTGTCTGTCCCTTCCATTTGTCATGTTCTTCCCACCTCCAAGCTTTTACCCAGGTGGTTCCTTGGTTCCTCTTCCTACATAACATTTTCTCATATACTCTTTGTCCATTCAAACCATACCCATCTTTCAAGTTCCACCTTTTGCATGATGATTTCTCAGATAACTCCAGATTCCATTAACCTCTTCCTTATGTGAAATAATAGGGGGAGAGTGAAGTTGAGTGAGATATTTCTGATCAATTGATTCTGTACCAATCTGTTGTAGAAGAGAATATTTAGAAAAAAAAAAGTTGAACTAGATGGCCTTCCAAGTGTGAGATTCTGTAGAATTTATACAACGTGTCATAAAAATCTTAGTAAAGTCTTAAATTATTAAAGGCTATTTTTAAGCTATGAAAGCTTGCTGCAGATACATAGTGAGAAGATGGCAGAGTAAGGCATGAAGCTTTTTTGCTCTCCTAATACTCTTCACAAACAACCAAAAATAATTCCACAGAATCAAAACTAAAAGCAGAAAAAAAGTAGACAGAAGTCAGGAGTGAAGCTGCATAGCTCTGGAATACTAGGAAGGGAGGGTTCTGACTTTCCTGCTTCCAGGTACTCACTTGTAGCACCTGGGGCAGGGCAGGACAGAACAAAGTGGGATCAACAAGATGACCCTTGGGTGCAGAATTATCAACCTCAACTTTTTTATCCTATTCCTCCAGGACATCCCTAGAATTGTCAGACAGATGGCCCTGGGAACAGCTGTGTCTCCTTCTGCCTTGGTTCCAGGAGTCTCCCATTAGCCCACAGCTAGGGATTAGGGGAATAGACACCTCTGAGTCTGTGGGCTCTGAAGATAGGAGCGCTTTCTTACTGCTAACAAAGGATAAACTTTGGAGGCCCACAGAATGTGGACTGGATGGTTGCTCTGGCCCAGGATGCTGCAGTAGGAGAGGAGGAGTGCGGAAGGACCTTGCAAGGTAAGTGTGGTTACTGAGGGACTATGGACCCATCAGCTGTGGCCACTCTCAGAAAAGTGGAATCCCTGGTTGTTGCCACATGGGGAGGTCACACTGGCTTTTTGCAGTAGCAGTGGAAGAACTGCCTGTTGGCTCTAGTGAAAACACCTGAGGTCAATCACAGACTAGGGCTAGAGTGGGGGACCTGGGGATTACATCCTACTTTGGAAAATTAGAAAAACTAAATAGGACTCAGGTGAAAACAAACAAAAAAAGTCCTGAAACCTGAGGTAGCATACCCCAGCACAATAGGAACTCTGAGAATCCAGTAAAAATCCAATAGCTATTTCTATTGATCTAAAATTAAAAAAATAATAATTAAAAATGATCAAGCAAAAGAAAGAGAACCTAACTATTAATAGCAATTGTGGGGACAGAGAAGATCATGGCTCAAAATCAGAGGACAGAGAAATAAAAACACCTACTTCAAAAACAACAAAGAAATACAGTAAATGTCCACAAGCTCAAAAACAGCTTTTGGAAGAGCTTTAAAAAGACCTCAAAAAGTAAATGAGATTTGGAAATTCACAGAAGAAAATAATGTATTAAGAACTGGAACTGGACAAGGGGAAGCTAATGATTCCCCAAGACAAGAGGAAATAATAACACAAAATTAGATGAATAAAGCAATAGAAGAGAATATGAAACATCTTATCACAAAAACAATTGACCTAGAAAATAGGTCAAGGAGAGACACCATAACAATCACTAGAATCCCAGAAAGTTATAGTCAAAAAAAAAAGTTTAGACACCGTACTCTAAGAAATCATCAAGGAAAACTGACCAGAAATTCTTGAATCAGAGGGTAAAATAGAAATTGAAAAAAATCCACCAATCATCACCTCAAAGAGATCCAAGGATGAAAATGCATTGGAACATCATTGCTAAATTCCATAGATGCCAAGTTAAGGAGAAAATATTATAAGCAGCATGAAAAAAAACAGTTAAACTATTATGGTGTTACAATCAGAATAACACAAGACCTAATAGCCACAACATTAAAAGAACACAGGACATTAATCATGATATTTTGTAAAGCAAAAGAATTGGGATTATGACCAAAAATAGCATATCCAGTATAAATAAGCATAATTATAAAAAGTAAAAAATGGCTAATATACTAAAGGAGTTTCAACTATTTCTAGGGAAAAACCCAGAACTCAGGAGAAAATTTGATCTATATAAGAAATATACAAAAGTAATGAAAGACTAATCATAAGCAATCCAGAAGGTCAAATTGTCTTATTCTTGTGTGGGAAAATGTTATCTGTGGCCTCTGGGAATGGCATAATTGCTTGGGTACTTTGAAGGGGTGTACATGGAGGGAAAACACAAAGTTGAGGTGAATGTAATGAAATGAGCTGAAATGGTAGTGGAATAGACTAGGAGGAGGTAGGGTGGAATGACTATATCATTTGGAAAAAGAATGAACAGAGGAACTTCCACTCATAAGGGGAGAGGGGATTGAGGGCTTATAGGACTAGAAGCCTACTGTTCTTATCAGACCTGGGATAAAGAAAGATATCATAAAGAGAGAACACAATTATAAGTGTCTTAATGTATAGAGAAACATAAGGCAAGGACTAAGGAGGGCAATATATATGAAGAGGAGACAGATACATGGAAGGGATAGAGAGGAACAAGATAGGGAAGGGAATTTTTGAAGTGAACTCATATCAACAAGTAGGAGAGCCAGTTGTGGGGATAAGGAAGAGAGTTTTGGAAAAGTGGCTAGAATAGGAATAAAAAGAAAAAGATAAGGGGAAGGACAAGGGAGGAATCTTTGAAAAGGTGGACTAATTTGGAACCAGGAGGGCAAAAAGAAAGGAAAAGGGAGGCTATTTGGGAAGGTGTGCAAATTGGAGAGGTATTGATCAAAAGAAATTGGAAATCTGAGAAGGGCATAAAGAAAAGAAGAGGGGATGAACAGTGAGAAGGAACAGCAGATGGAAATGCAAAGCTAGAGTGTAATGGGTTAAATTCACACATAGGAATAAAATGGATAACAGAGAAGATAAAAAATCAGGACCTGACAATGTGTTCTTTACAAAAAAACAAACTGAAAATGAAAGGCACACTTAAAATGAAGGTGAGGGCCTGACTGAAGCAAAAGACACCATGTCTCAGCTGCTAGAGAAAGCAGGGGTAACAGTCATTATTTCTGACAGTTGGAGCTAAAATGGATGTATTTGGAAGAAATGAATAGGGTACCTATATTATGTTGGTGGGGGAGGGGTAACTAATGATAATGGGGAAAAAAGTTTGCCACAGTAAGATTTTTGGGATATCCTAAACAAAGGGTAATCCCTGTTTTTAAGCATTAGGAATTGGACCTATGATTTCACCAGAATAGGGCATACAAGAAAAAAAGAATTATCTCTACTAAATCAAAATGTAGATCAGTACCTTTCATTCAACTTGAAGTCTTAGAAGGTTGACCAGAGGTTCAGTAATGTTCCAGGGATACATAGCTAGTATATGTCAAGATTTGGAAACCAGCACTATATCTGCTACATCAGAAGTGTCAAAAATCAAATTGAAATGGGGACCACTTTACTGTACATAGTTAGGTGGTACAGCAGATAGAGTTCTGGGTCTGGAGTCAGGAGAATCTAAATTCATGTCTGAGCTCAGAAACTTAATTGCTGTGTGATCCTGAGCAAATCACTTAACCCTGAATAGCCTTAGTTTCTTCATCTGTAAAAATGAGCAGAAGAAGGAAATGGCCAATTCCTTCAATAAATTTGCCAAGAAAACCTCAAATGGGGTCACAAAGAATTGGACAGGACTGAAATGACTGTTCATTGATTTAGGAAACCCCATGTTAGCATTATCTATGTTATATTGTTTTCTAATTTATTTTTGTTAAATCTTTCCCAATTACATTTAAGTCCTATTCAGCTGCAAGGAAGTGGTTTGTTTGTGTGTGTGTGTGTGTGTGTGTGTGTGTGACTGCCTTTCCTCTCTGTCTCTGTTTCTCTTTTACATATCTCTTATGTAACTAGAACCTCTGCAACAAGATTGTGATGACCATGTGGCAAGAGTTTAAAAATATTTCACTCAACTCAAAAACATTAATATTGCTTAATGAAAAAGTATTCATTGGTTCTTCTGCCACATTTTTGGTTCAAAATACTTAAGAACACTACTTATATTTTACTCATATTTGTTGCTCATGTGTATTATGAAACATAATTAATATGTAATTATCATAATATTATAATAATATAATACATAATATGTTACTTATCATCTTGTAATACATTATATATTGCTTCATAGGCCTCATCTCATTTGATTCTCACAATTACTCTGCAAAATAGTACAACTATTATTATCCCCATTTTATAAGGAAGAAATTGGTTTAAAAAAAGAGAAAATGATTTGTCCATCACCACATAACTGGAGAGAACCATCTGTCAACTTCCATATCTAGGCTTCATTTTGCCAGCTTTATATGAATTGGTCACATAGTGACCTATATCTGAAAACCATTTATCTCTACCATATCTGTAGATGAATGGTCATGTGAATTTATATGAATTGGAATCATTAAATTTAGCTATTGACTCAATAATTTTATAGCGAGAAGCAGGTAGGTGACTCAGTGGATTGAGAGCCAGGCCTAGAAACAAGAGATCCTGGATTCAAGGCTGTGGATACTTTTAGCTGTGTGACTCTGGGCAAGTCACTTAACTCTCATTGCTTAGCCTTTACCATTTTTCTGCCTTGGAATGAATATACAGTATCGATTCTAAGATGGAAGGTAGGGATTATTAAAAATAATAATAATTTACCAGAAATGTAGTATAATCATGGAACCAAGTTGTAAATTGAAAAGAATTTCAAAATGGATGGTTTGCCCTCACGGGGCTTATGGTCGAGCAAAAGGAATCAGACATGTCCTTTAAAGGAGTATATGGTAAGTGACACAAGAAAGAACAAATCACTATGGCAAATATTATAATCGAGATCATAAATTTAGAGCTGGAAGGGAACTTATATCATTGATTCCAACCTTCTTATTTTACAGATGAAGAAACTGAGGGTCAGAGAGGTAAAATGAATTATTCTGAGTCCTATAGCAGGAAGAATCTGAAGAAGGAATCAAATCCAGGTTTTCCTAGCTCTAAATCTAGCATTCTAACCAAATGTGCCATGCTAAATCCTTCATATGTTTTCTTTTGACTTCTCAGTATCCCTAGGCTAGAAGGAGAGTTTAGAAGGGCTATAGGGTCTGGGGGAAGTCTTACCTGGATTGTACGAGGATAAAATTTAAAAGATGGAAAGTATCTCTGTGGTCACGTAGTGACTTAAACCTGAAAAGCATCCATCTTTACCATATCCTTGAAAAGTGGTCATCTAGCCTTTGCTGGATGGTTTCCAAGGAGTTGGAAGCTCACTGTCTCTCAAGACAACCTTTCCACTTTTGGACAACTCTATCTGTTAGGAGATTTTTCCACTTTAGCTTCTATCTGCTGCTCTTAGTTCTGTAGTCTGGAACAAAACATAACATGACAACTGTTCAAATACTTAGAGGAAACAATTATTCCACCTACCTCCCCAACAAGTCTCTCTTCTCAGGCTAAACACTTCCAGTTCCTTCAACTAATTCTCATATGTTATGAATCAAAAAAAAACAACCTGCCTTCCTCTGAACCCTCTCCAGCTTATGAATATCTATCCTAAACTGGTGCCTAGAATTGAACATGATACTCTAGATGAGGTCTAATGAGGTAAAAGTGCCCTGGGATTCTCTCCTCTAGGAAGGGAATTCCTAGGAAGCTATGTCCCTCTGAATGCAATCTAATATTACATTAGATTTTTTCTTGATTGTTTTATCACACTGATGACTCATATTGAGCTTGAGATCCACTAGTTCTGCTCCCCTCTATTCCCCAATATAGACACCATTAAGTGAATTAGGATCCCCCATGCCCTGGAAGACCAGGTTGTCTCTCTTCTTCCTGCAGGGAGCACCCAATACAAAGCCTTTGTTTGCAGTAAATGGTATCAGCCAGGTAGGGACATGGAGCCATCAGTTTAGGTAACATACTGCCCTGAACTCCTCTACTATGAGCAGCTGCTTCTCCCCAACTTGTAGCCTTATTTTAAGACCCACAAAATGGCGCAGGGAGAGAAGAGGTGGATAGAGAATCTCTCCCATCCCAGACAGATAAATGTCTGTGGATAGATTTTGACTTACTATGGGAGGCCTTGGGAAGAGGAAGGAGCATTCTGAGTAACTGAAAAGTTGGGTCATTTGTAACAAGTCAATAGACAACTCTTCTTTCCCCAGTAAATTCTCTGTCTTGCCTTTTGGTAATATTGGCATCTTTGTTATCAAGCTGCTTTTGCTCTATTACTCTTATGGAGCTGTATTGAGTGCATTGGAAAGAAAATGTTGCCTTATTACAGATAGAGAGCCTTGTATTTATGATGCACATTTTGGGGGTAATGTGCCTGCCGGGTTTCTGCCAAAGGAATGACAAATGCTATCAGGATTTCAGCTATGCGATTCCAAGCTCTCCCTCCACCCCAGGGAGGCCTCTCCTGTCTCAGCTTAATGGGGATATATTGGAACTACTTTCTTATTGTAGCCCTGACTTGCAGAGTTTCTCTTATTCCAAGCAAGAGCTAGGCTTTGAAAGGCTCCAAAATGGGACCTGAGCAGATAGGGGGGACAGCTTAGCCCAAGGCAGATCAGGCAAATCTAGCAGGAAAGCAGGCTTTTGAACAGAATGCTCTGGGATAGATCATTTTCTCTGGATAGAGTTCTGAACCCAGAGTTAAGAAGATCTAAGTTCAGATCTGATCTCAGATCCTTGTTAGCTGTGGGACTATGGACAAGCCATGAACAGTATTTGTCTCAGGTTCTTCATCTTTATAATGGGGATAATGATAGCACCTACTTCCTAGAGTTGTTGTGAGGATCAAATGAGATAATGTTTGTAAATCAGCATAGTATCTGGCACGTGTTAGGCTCTATATAAATATCTTTATTACTTAATCTCTCTGGACCTCACCTTCCATTAATCTGTGCAATGAGAAAGTTGACCTAGATGAACTCCCAGGTTCTTTCTAACTAAACCTGGTCCCTTCTAGTTCTAGGGAAATCTATTTACAAATATTTGATTTGTAATTCATCTGAATGAAGTAAATCTGATTGGATTTTATTATACTATGCAGATCTGCAGGGAGGAATGGAATAGGAGTTAGTTTCTGTTGAAACTCTAAAACTAAAGGATGCTTTCCTTCAATTATGTGGTTCTGGTAATCTAGAGAAGTACTTCCAACCCCCTTTTGTTTTTTCTTCTTTTGCTTTGTTTTATTTGGAAAATTTTGCTGGTCAAATTAGATAACTATCTAACTTGAAAGCGAGACTCAAATTCTAATCTTAACTCTACCAAGAATTTGTTGTAAAACTTTTGACCACCTTCTCTCTTCTCACATTGCCATCACCATGGCGTAGGTTCTCATGGCCTCACATCTGAATTATTGCTATAGTCTGGCATATTAGTCCCCCTGTCTCAAATCTCTCTCTAGGCTTTTTTATCTTCTGCTCAACTGTCAAATTAATGTCTAAAGTGTGAGTCTAATCATCAACTCTAATGTCTTCCTACTAACTCTCCTTATTACCCTATTATATGACCTGTAGCATGAGCAGTGGCTATACCCTGGTAAAACCATCTAAGCAGATGGGCTAAACCTGAAAGAAGATAATTAACAGGTGTCAAACCATTAATGATTTAGGGAGGTGTCTACTCCTCCCTCTGGCATATGAAGACTTCCATAGGTAAACTGGGCACTCGAGAACCATTTATTCCAATGACTATGAAGGTGGCTAAAGCAAGGCACTGTAGAGTACTTAAGCTTGGTCAGACATTAAAGATGCCAAAATCATCCACTGCATTGTAGGCCATCTCAAATTGTCTTATCTTCTGTCTTGCCACTCAACTTGGATGACTCTGGAATAGGCTGATGAATTTCTGCTGTTTCTTTTAAATTTAGTTCATCTGAAAGTCAAGACATTATCCCGGTCCTCTTTAAAAAAAAAGAAAAGGATGAAACATTAACTTTAAAGTCAGATATTGCATCCTTTGACTTTTAAAACCCTTCCCAAGTTGGCCCTATCCTACTTTTCTGGTCTTTTTTATACCTTACTCCTCTCTGTGTACTCTAGCAATCCAGTTCCACTAGCCTTTTTGTTGATCTTCAAAGTATTCTATCTCCCAATTTCATGCATTCACTAACTGGCATTCTTTTCCTCTTTAACACTGTCTCTTGGCTTCCTTCAAGTCTCAGGAGAAGCCCACTTTCTTCAAGAAGCCTGTCTTGGACCTTTTTAATTTTGATGCCTCTCCTCTGAGATTAAACCCAGTTTATTCTGGATGCATATTATTCATATATGGGTGTTTGCATGCTGTCTCTTCCATTAGAATGTGAATTCTTGGAGAGCAGGGACTTTTTTTTTTTTTTTTTTGCATTTTCTTTTGTTTTGTCTTTCTTTGTATCTTTGAAGCATAGCATGGGACTGGCACTTAGACTCTTAACATGCTTGTTGATTTGAAGTCACATGACCTCTAAGCCTCAGTTTCCTCATCTATAAAAACCCACAGGGTCCAATATACACAAAAATTAATAACGATACCATTTGTAGTAGTAAATAATTGGAAAAAGACAGATGCTTATACTTTAGCTAAACAATGGTCTATGATTATGATAAAATTACAATATGATTATAATGATGTTAATATAATAAACAAATTACATTATATAATGAATATAATTATATTACTATAATTATAATCTGTGATTATAATTCAATAAATTCAGAACATAACTCAGTATAACTTTTTCTTGGCTTTCCCAATCAGAATTTGGTCAGGTGTTTTTTATCAGTTGGTATGGAAGAGGATAAAAAAGGGCTAAGACAATAAATAACTAGATCCCACACCACCATTCTGGGCAGCTAGGTAGCACAGTAGATAGAGTATCAGGCCTGAAATCAGGAAGACCCATCTCCCTGAATTCAAATCTGGTCTCAGGCACTTCTTAGCTGTGTGACCCTGGGCAAGTCACTGAATCCGATTTGCCTCAGTTGCTCATCTGTAAAATAAACCGGAGAAGGAAATGGCAAACCACTCCAGTATTTTTGCCAAGAAAGCTCTAAAAGGGGTCACAAAGAGTCAGACATGACTGAAATATCTGAACAATAAATTCATTAAGTGATGATGAATATGAAGATTTGAGAGAAATATAGGAAAATTTGTATGAATTGATGTTATGTGAAATTAAATACACTAAGAAAGGAAGCCAAATTTGGAAGAATTGTAAAACCAATCTTGGTCCTGGATAATGGTTCAGGAAACATACTTCCCTTTCTCTCATTAGAGAAATAAGGAAACATTATTGGGGAGGAATGAAATATACATTGTTATCTGTAGGTATTCTTTTAGTTGTGCTTAATTTACTTTTTTTTTAATATCAAGACAGGATTCTATTCCTGGAATGGGGATGTGGAGGTCTTATATTCAGAAATGACCATAATGTAGAAACAGAAAGCAGTACTAAAACATATTTAATTAAATGAATTGAGACCTAACTTAAGGAATGGATGAATGTTTTAGACAAGAAAATCTTTTTCCATACACTCCGGACAGAGAGGTGCACCGGTCACTAAGAATTATCTTCTTGCTCTACAATGTCAGCATATACATTGGTATATTTCTTATGTATCCAACTTCTTCATTCCTCTTTCATAAGTAAATGAAGGCTTCCATTATAGGTACCCATATCACTAACAAGTTGTGTGATCTTAGGTATGTTCTAAACAGATGAGAATTGGTAATGGAAACAAGGATATTTAACCTGAAGAAAAGAAGACAGAGTGGGGGAATTAGATGGAACAAGTATTAGGCAGCTAGGTGATGCAGTGGGTAAAGTGCTGGACCTCTAGTCTGGAAGACCTGGGTTCAAATCCATCCTTATACACTAGCTGTGCAACTTTGGGCAAGTCACTTAAACTCTATTTGCCTCAGTTTCCTCATTCATAGAATGGAGCTAATAATAATTCCTATCTCCTAGGTATGAGACAATCATTGTAAAGTGTTTAACAGTTCCTGACATATAGCAGATGTTATATACATACTATTATTTTTATTATTAGAACAGCTAGGTGGCACAGACTCATCATTCTGAGTTCAAATCCAACCCCACTTCCTAGCTCTATGACCCTAGGCTAGTAATTTTATCTTGCTTGTCTTGGTTTCTTCATCAATAAAATGAGTTAGAGAAGGCAATGGCAAACCACTCCAGTATCTTTGCCAAGAAAAACTTAAATGAGGTCACGAAGAGTAAGACATGACTGAAAAACTGATTCAACAACAACGTCATTGTTATTATTATACGTAAAGGGCTTTTACCAGCAAGAATTAATAGTCATGTTTGGAAGTTGCAAGGGTGTAAAATATGGCTTGACAGAAGATATAATTTCTGACTATTTGAACTATTCCAAAGCACAATGGGCTGCCTTGAGAAACAGGGGTCTCTTTATCCATGGAGATCTCAAAGCAATGACTAAGTGACTTCTACTTATTAGGCACATTGAAGATGCAATTTTTTTTCATGTATGGTTTTGGCAAGAAGGCCACTGAGGATGGCTCCTTTGGTTCTAAAAGTTTGTGATTCTAAATCACTTTTGTGTCACTCCTCTCTGTTTCTTTTTCTCCTCTGCAAAATGGAGATCATAATCTCTGACTTACTTTCTTCAAATATGTGGTTGTGAAATGAAATGGAATCAGGGATGTAAAACCACTTGAAAACAGTTAGACATTTCCTACAAATGAAAGACATTATAAGTTTTATTAGCATTCTGTTTTTCCAACTGTCTGACTCAATCCAGACATGCGAGGTTATACTGTAGTGATTTCCAGACCTTCCTGAAGAACAGCCAGTAATGATGAACATATATACTATTGAGACCGATGCTTTTGCTTATGTACATTTCACATGTCAATGAACAGGGACGATTAAATCCCCTTAGTCTTATTTTGACCAAAATTGACCTATAGACTTATCCATGTAAGAAATTAATATAAGCTGATTGGTGTACAGAAATACTTCTTTTACTACTCAGTAGCTGTGTGATCACAGAAAAAATATTTAACCTCTTTGGGCCTCAATTTCCTAATGGTAAAATGAGGAAAAGTTAGGTAGTGCAGTAGAGAGAGTGCCAGGCCTGGAATCAGGAAGATTCATCTTCCCGAGTTCAAATCCAGCCTCAGACACTAGTTGTGAGACCCTGGACAAATCACTTAACCCTGTTTACCTTAGTTTCTTCATCTGTCAAATGAGATAGAGAAGAAAATGTAAATCACTCTAATCTCCTTGCCAAAAAATCCCAAATGGAGTCATAAAGAGCTGAATGCAACTGAAAAACAAATTATGAAAATGAGGAAATTAGAATAACTAGCTTCTAAGGTCCCTTCTAAGTCTAAATATATAATCTTTTGATCCTGTTGTAATGAAGGGGAATAATTAGAAAAAAAGTCTTGCCTACCCCCCAACCTCTGCAATATCTTTCAATAAGGTACTTCCAATACAAAAAACCTGTGCCCTGGTCCCTTGTGTTGGGTCTCATTTTTAGGTTACTACATGGTGATGTGTCATCTGGACCTCTGTAAAGTGCATGTTCAGCCAGAGGTTCCTTGTTAGTTCCAGTGGTTGACTGGGTGTTGCACCAAAGATGCCTGTAGAATGAGGCAGGAAGAAGCTGTTGAATCAGAGGCTGAGAAGGCAAGGTCAGAGTCCTTGGTACTCTCTATTTCCCCTTCATTTGCATAGATGTCTTTCACAGAAAAGGCATTTAATGAGTGCTTGTTAACTTGAGGTCACATAACTTCTTTGGGCCTCAGTTTCCTCATCTATAAAAATCTAGAAGATCCAAAATATACAAAAATGTTCATAGTATCTTTTTGGGGGGTAAAAAAGTCTTGGGAAAAGCTTTTAAAATTTTCCACTGGAGAGAATGGATTCCTTTCTTTTCCTCCTCCCCTGAAATAGCTATGGGATGTGGAATTGAGTAGTGAGTACGTGTATTACCCTAGGTGAACTAGAGATTAAATCTCAAGTCTCCAACTGTCTTTTCTGCTTTCCACCACCCCAATACTAGGGACCAAACAGTGATACAAAGATGGGTGTTTCTAGCCTTGATATCTACCTCATGAGTTAAAGTAGTCCAGAGTCTTTGAGCACTGACTTGAAGTGAGTCCTTTTTAAAAAAAATTATTTAGAATATTTTTCTATGGTTACATAATTCATAATTATTCCCACCCCTCTTCCCTCTCCTATCCTGGCACTGACAAGGAATTCCCCTGG
Source organism: Gracilinanus agilis (assembly GCF_016433145.1). Lineage (NCBI taxonomy): Eukaryota > Metazoa > Chordata > Mammalia > Didelphimorphia > Didelphidae > Gracilinanus > Gracilinanus agilis. Next base: position 226,043,272 of record NC_058130.1, read on the forward strand.
GTTATACATGTATCATCATTCAAAAACTATTTTCATGTTATTCATATTTACAATAGAGTGATCTTTAACATCAAAACCCTAATCACATCCATATCAAATGATGTCATCGATCATATGTTTTTCTTCTGCATTTCTGTTCCCACAGTTCTTTCTCTGGATGTGGATAGCATTCTTTCTTCTAAATTCCTCTGGATCATCCTGGGTCATTACATTGCTGCTAGTATGTTGAATTGACCCACAGGGTACCAGTCTCTGTGTATAAGGTTCTCCTGGTTCTGTTTGTCAGAGAGTTTTGTTATAAAAATGTTTTCCCGGTTTGTTGCTTTACTTCTAATTTTGGTTGCATTGGTTTTGTTTGTACAAAACCTTTTTAATTTGATATAATTAAAGTCATTCATTTAATATTTTTGTAATATTCTGTATCTCTTGCTTGGTCTTAAATTCCTTCCTTTCCCACAGATCTGACAGGTATACTATTCTATGTTGACCTAATTTATTTATGATTTCACCTTTTATAATTAAGTCATTTACACGTTTTGAATTTATCTTGGCATAGTGTGTATGTTGCTCTAAATCTAATTTTTCCTGTACTGTTTTCCAATTTTCTCAGCAGTTTTTGTCAAATAGTGAATTCTTGTCCCAAAAGCTGGGATCATTGGGTTTTTCAAACACTAGCTTACTGAGGTCATTTACCCCTAGTCTATTCCATTGCTTCACCCTTCTGTCTCTTAGCCAGTGCCATATTGTTTTGATGATCTCTGCTTTATAGTACAATTTAAGATTTGGTACTGCGAGGACCCCATCCTTCACTTTTCCCCTCCATTATTTCCCTTGATATTCTTGATCTTTTGTTCTCCCAGAAGAACTTTGTTATAATTTTTTATAATTCTATATAATAGTTTTTTTGGTACCTTGATAGGGAATGGCACTGAATGAGTAAAATAATTTGGGTAAGATTGTCATTTTTATTATGTTAGCTCATCCTACCCATGAGCAATGGATGTTTTTTTCCTGATTGTTAGATTTAGTTTTAATTGGTGTGAATAGTTTTTGTAGTTGTGTTCATATAATTCCTGTGTTTGACTTGGCAAATAGTTTCCTAAATATTTTATATTGTTTAGGGTAATTTTAAATGGAGTTTCTCTTTCTAACTCCTGCTGCTGAATTTTGTTGAAAATATATAGAAATGTTCATGATTTATGTGGACTTATCTTGTAGTCTGCAACTTTGCAAAAGTTGTTAATTATTTCCACTAGCCTTTTAGTTAACTTTCTAGGATTCTTTAAGTACACCAGCATAATATCTACAATAGTTTAATTTCTTCATTGCCTATTTTAATCCCTTCAATTTTCTTTTCTTCTCTAATTGCTTCTGCTAGCATTTTCAGTACACTATTAAATAATAGAGGTGATAATAGACATCCTTTCTCACTGGGAAGGCTTCTAACTTGTCCCCATTGCAGATGATACTTGCTGATAGTTATAAATATATACTGTTTATTATTTTGAGGAATGGTCCTTCTATTCCTATACTTTCTAGTGTTTTCAATAGGAATAGGTGTTGTATTTTGTCAAAGGCTTTTTCTGTATCTATTGAGATATTCATGTGATTTCTGTTAGTTTGTTATAATCAATTTTTTTATTTGATTTTTTAATATAATCAATTATGTGCATGATTTTCTTAATATTAAACCATCCTTGCATGCCTGGTATAAATCCCACCTGATCATAGTGAATAGTGCTTGTGATAACTTGCTGTAGTCTTTTTTTTTAAACCCTTAACTTCTGTGTATTGGCTCCTAGGTGGAAGAGTGGTAAGGATGGGCAATGGGGGTCAAGTGACTTGCCCAGGATCACAAAGCTGGGAAGTGTCTGAGGCAGGATTTGAACCTAGGACCTCCTGCCTCTAGACCTGACTCTCAATCCACCTCCTGCCTCTAGACCTGACTCTCAATCCACTGAGCTACCCAGCTGCCCCCTGAAGTCTTTTAACTAATATTCTATTTAAGATTTTTGCATCTATGTTCATTAAGGAGATTGGTCTATAGCTTTCTTTCTCTGTTTTTGATCTGCCTGGTTTTGGAATCAGTACCATATTTGTGTCATTAAAGATTTTGGTAAGACTCCTTTTTTGCTTATTTTGTCAAATAATTTGTATGGTATTGGGATTAGTTGTTCATTAAATGTTTGATAGAATTCACTTGTGAATCCATCTGGCTCTGGAGATTTTTTCTTAGGAAATTCCTTGATGACTTGTTCAACTTCTTTTTCTGAGATGAGATTATTTAAGTGACTTATTTCCTCTTTTGTTAATCTAAGAAATTAATATTTTTGTAAATATTCTCCCTTTTCACCTAGATTGTCATATTTATTGTCATATAATTGGGCAAAAAGTTCTTAATAATTAACTTAATTTCCTCTTCATTAAAGGTGAGATTACCCTTTTCATCTCTGATACTGTTAATTTGATTCTCTTCTTTTTTTAATTAGATTAACCAGTACTTTATCTATTTTGTTATTTTTTTCAAAGTACCAGCTCCTAAACTTATTTATTAGTTCAATAGGTCTTTTACTTTCAGTTTTATTAATTTCTTCTTTAATTTTTAGGTTTTACAATTTAGTTTTTATCTGGGGACTTAAAATTTGTTCTTTTTTCTAATTTTTTAAGTTGCAAGCCCAATTCATTGATCTCTTTCCTCTCAATTTTGTTACTATAGGCACTCAGGTATATAACATTTCTCCTCTTGATTATAAGGATTTTAAACTATTTTATTCTGTTTCATTAAGAACAGAAGTGTTAGGGCAGAGACAGAGTTGTAATTTAGATACTGTTCCCTTTAAGAGGAAAGACACGAAATTTGCAGGGGACTCTTTAAGAGGCCTAGATAAAAGAGAGGCAGTTGGAGTGTTCTGGGCCTGTCTCTTGGACTTCCTCTGGAGAACAGGTGGCTGAGTCTTTCCTTTGAGAGTAAAAGAAGATTTTAGAGAATTTAGATACTTTTATTTTAGAGTTGAGATATATACTGAACAGAGAAAGAGTGTTTACTGAGAGCTTTTCCCTTCTGAGCCAGAGGGGGAGCTGAAGGACAATTTTTATCACTGGGGGACAGTTGGGATTTGAGTTCAGGGAGACTAACTGTGAGAAGGCCTTTTTCTTTTCTGACTTCTGAAGAGAGAGAGAACCTGCATCAACTTCTCTCTCAAGATTATAAAATTACTGTAAGTTACTTTAGGAGTTTATTATATATTTAAAGTTCATTGTTTTAGAATAAGATAGAGAATATTTTAAGATAGTTGAGAGTAAGTTAAGTTAGATCAGCTCTGCAGATAAGAAGAAACTCCGTGAGGAGTAGTTGGGGTGGGGTTTATTTAGATATATTAGCACAGGGTTTGAACTTTAGACATAATATAATATTAATATATACTCTCCTAGTTTGATATCTTATTCCTACCTCCTGTTTTTCTTTTTATATCTCTCCTCCATAAAAAAATCACATTGTATTAGACTGAATCTGGCTTCCAATCAACCACCTGAAACCAGCTTGGCCCCGACAGCTTTAGCTGAATATAATAAATAACTGGCCATTATCATATTATTATTACTATTATCAATAATAGTTATGACAGCTTGGTCCATACCAGCTTTAGAATACTTGCTATAGTTCGATATATCAGTTTTAGCTGTATCAATAGCAGCTTCAGTTTGATCATAACACCCCTGAGTACTGCTTTGGCTGTATACCATGAGTTTTGATATGATATCTCCTCATTGTCCTTCTCTTTAATGAAGTCTGTAATTATTTCTATTATTTCTTTTTTGACCCTCCAGTTTTGAAAAATTAGATTGTTTCATTTCCAATTAATTTTAAATTTGCCTTCCCATGGACCCTTGTTAATTATAATTTTATTGCATTATGATCTGAAAAAGTTGCATTTATTATTTGTACTTTTCTGCATTTGTTTGCAATATTTCTATGCCCTAGTACATGATTGATCTTTGTATATGTACCATGTACTTCTTAGAAGAAGATATATTCCTTTTTATCCCTGGTCAGTTTTCTATTAACTCTAATTTTTCTAGCATTTCATTTACTTTCCTTAATTTTTTCTTATTTATTTTTTGGTTCAGTTTATCTAGTTCTGAAAGGTGGAGGTTGAGATCCCCCACCAGTATGGTCTTGCAATCTATTTCCTCCTTGAGATCCTTAACTTTTCCTTTAGAAATCTAGATGCTATACAATTTGGTGCATAAATGTTTAGTAATGATATTACTTCATTCTATATAGTACCCTTTAGCAAAATGTAATTTCCTTTCTTATCTCTTTTAATCAGATCAATTTCTACTTTAGCTTTGTCTAGTATCATGATTATTGTTCCTGCTTTTTTTTTACTTTAGATGACACATAGTAAACTCTGCTCCAGCCTTTTACCTTGAATCTGTGTGTGTAACTCCTCCTCAAATATGTTTCTTGTAAACAACATATAGTAGATTTCTGGTTTTTAATCCACTCTGCTATCTACTTCTGTTTTATGGGTGAGTTCATTTCATTCACATTCAGTGTTATGATTAGTAACTGTGTATTTACCTCCATCATAATATCTCCTTTAAAATCCTGCTCTATTTCTTTTCTCGATGTCCCTCCACACCAGTATTTTGCTTTTTGTCACCCTTCCATTTTCCCCTCCCTTCAATTGCCTCCCTCTTTACTTGTCTTATTTCCCTTCTACTTCTTTGTGGGGTAAGATAGAATCCTATACTCCATTGAGTATGGTAAGATAGAAGTCTATACTCAACTGAGTAGGGTAAGATAGAATTCTATACCCCACTGAATATACTTGTTTTACCCTCTCTGAGCCAGTTACAATGAAAATAAAGTTTAAGCATTGCCCATCACAACCCTTATCCTCCCCTCTCTATAATGATTTTTCATACCTTTTTATGTTATATAATTTACCCCATTATATCTCTCCCTTCCTTTTTCTCTCAGTGATTTCAGCCCTTGATTGTTTTTTAACATATCACTCATATGTATACATATCACATCATATATACATATTATTCCATATCATCACATTTTCATATACACCATATCATCAAAATCAGCTTACTTCTCCACCCTCTTTTTGAGTAAATTTATTTTCTCTTCTACTAAGAGTAATTTTTGAGAATTACAGAAATCCTCTTTCCGTGTAGATATATAAACATTTTGACTGTTATGAGTCCCTTAAATTTTCTCTTTTAATTTACCTTTTTGGGCTTCTTTTATTTCTCATGTTTGGACTTCAATTTTTTTCATTTAGGTCTGGCTTATTCCTCAAGAATGCTTGGAAATCTTCTATCTTATTGAATGTCCATTTTTTTCCTCTAAAAGAATAGGCTCAGTTTTGCTGGATAGGTGACTGGGTTGTAAACCCAAATCTTTTGCCTTCCCAAATATCATATTCCATGACTTTTGATCCTTTAATGTAGAAGCCGCTAGGTCCTGTGTGATCCTGATTGTAGCTCCATGGTATTTGAATGGTTTCTTTCTGTCTGCTTACAGTATTTTTCCTTGGCTTTGTGGCTCTTAAATTTGGCTACTATGTTCCTGGAAATTGTCAGCTGAGGATTTCTTTCTGGAGGTGATGTGTGAATTCTTTCAATTTCCATTTATTTTCCTGTTCAAGGATCTATGGCCAGGTTATCTTTGATACTTTCTTGTAATATAATGTTCAAGGTTTTTTTCTTGATCATGGCTTTTAGGTAGTCCAATAATTCTCAGATTGTCTCTCCTAGATCTATTTTCTAGGTCAGTTGTCTTTTCAATAAAACATTTCATATTTTCCTCTGTTTTTCATTTCTTTGATTCTGTTTTATTGTTTCTTGATTTCTCATGAAATCATTAGTTTCTAGATGGTCAATTCTGATTTTTAAGACCTGGTTTTCCTTGTTCAGTTTTTGGTTCTCCTTTTTCAATTGGCCGATTTATTCTTGCATCACTTTCCTTTCTCCTTGCATCATTTCCATTTCTTCTTGCATCACTTTCATTTCTCTTCTCCACTCTTCCTCTGACTCTCTTAATTGGTTTTTAAAGTATTTTTGAGGTGTTCCAGGCTTTGTGTCCAATCCATATTTTTCTTTTGGACGTTTCATGTGTTTCCTTTCCTTTCACTGTCCCCTTCTGTGTCTTTACCTTGCTCTTTGTCTCCATAAAAATTCTTTAGAGTTAGGTGTTTTTTTTGTTTGCTCATTTTTCCTATCTAAGTAAAGGTAGGCTTGGGGGGATGACGTGATGGTCTGAAGGCTGAGAGTTCTGAGAGCCCCTCCCCCTGCTGATTCAATTAACCCTTGAGATGCTGACTTGCCTCAGGATTAAGTATAACCTTTTTATCTCAATCTGACCTTGATCAAGTCAGGGACTGATCAAAATTATAGCCCCAGGCTTAGGCTCAAGTTTTTTTTATCTCACGGTGTACTTGATCCAATCAGGAACACTCTTGATTTTCCTCTCTTGGAGCTCTACACTGAGCTTTAGGCAAAAAAGATCAGCATTTAGTACTTAGTACCTAGTACCATTAGCCACCCCAAAATGTGAACTAAGTCCTTATCCCAAACCCAGACTAGAATTCCTTGGGCTTTGGCTCTGGACTTCTCCACAGTTTTGGAATTTCAAGGGATATAGGTTGACTTATACCACTATTTGCCCAGGCAGGATCTTATGGTCTGGATGTTGACTTGGACATAGTTTCTGAGCATTGGACAGCAGATGTGGAGTGGGAGTGTGTGTCTTGCTCTTGGATTGCTCTTCCCTCTTTGCTACAGTTTCTTACTGGCTCTGCTCTCCTCTTTCCCCAGTGCCCCAGATGTTCTTTGCCTATCTTTTGGGGTTTTCTTTTCTTGAAAGTTGTTTCACTCTGTCTCCTTGTTGGTTCTTTCACTCCTGTATTTGTTTTTGGTGATATTTTAATCTTTATTGGAAAGGATTCTCCTGGTGTCACAGAGCTGCTCTGGATTACTCTGCCATCTTGGATCCCTCCCTAGAACTCTTGAAGTGAGTTCTTATTGAAATTATGATGCTTCTTGGAGCAGGGAATTACCTTTAATGGATTGTTCTTGATCTCTAAGTCCCAAACCATGACCTGGTTGACCAGAAGAACTCAACCTTGATTTGTTAGTTGGACAATGCCGATTGTGGCAAAAAAAAGAAATCTCTTCAACAATCTCACAAATCTTTCAGATGTCTTTACCTCCAAGGAGAAAAAAAGAGAGGTGATGGATGAAATGTTTTCCTGTAGCAGTTTATGAGTTTCAATGAGTTCTTTGAGTATTTCATATTATTTCTGTATCTGTTTTAGGGATCTTGTGAGTCCTTTGTGAAGAGTTACTACTTCACAATTAAAGAGAATTGTATTCTTTATGCAATTTGTCAATATACTCTTACAAGTCCTTCATGTTTGAAATATTCCATTGGCTGTAAAATAAATAAATAAAATCTTTCCTATACCTAATATCTATTATTCTGTACATCGAGTAACTTTTAGAGAAGGCACTCTGTTAATCCTAACTGAAAACTTGGTTTTGCTTGAGGAGATTTTCCTCAAATTAATCTGGGTAGGGACATAATGAGATAGAATTTTTAAGAAAAGTTCCCTCAGAATTGAACCTGATTTGCCTGGGCCTTGAGGCAGTGCTGGAGCCATTTTGAATCCCTTTCACATGAACCAATTTGTTCATGATGTACATTTACATTAGAGAAACAAGGAAATTACAGCTATCCCTTCCACACTGTGATTTTCCCCATCATGGTTTCAATATATCACAGGTCAACATAAGAAATAAAATGGGAATTTTGAGGGAGTTTTATGGAAGGTGTAGATGACACAAGAGGGCCAACAGATGTCAGAGAAAAGGTTTAGAAACTATATAGCCTTTGACCAAATATTTAACCCAAATTTTATAATAAGGTATTGTAATCATCCCACGAAAGAAAAAAACAAAAATTCAGACCTCCCCTGGGATGGAAGGAGGGCTAAAAATTTTTATGCAGATTGTCTAGATTGGAGGACACCTTGTCCCTAACCCCATGCAATGGGGATACCTGTACTTTAAATCAAGCCTTGATTTATTGTTTCGTTTTTGTCTAGACTTGATAAAGAGATGGAGAAAAGATGAACAATTCAGTGTAAACATAAAATTGTGTCATGGATAATTTTTTTCTCAGACAGCTGGTTGTTATTTACCAGTACATTCCTGGATAGGACTCTTTGTGAGAAAGGGCAACTATTTCTGGGCCATAGGTAAGACTATGATGCTATGAACAATGTATACTGCCTTTGAGATACACATCTATAATGACATAGACCTTCTGTCAGGCAAAGAATGGATCCAGAATTGCTTTTTATAAAGGCAATATTGGATTTGAACAGAGATCTCTTTATTGTTTCTTCAGTTCTTGTCTGTGATCAGTGATAGATACATTCAAGATGACTAGCTGATGTTAGGAATATTTTTGCTGGTTTAGTGGATAGCATAATGGACCTGGAATGAGGAGGGTCTGATTTCAAATCTGGTCTCAGATGTCTAATAACTATATGATAAGTCACTTAACCTCTGTTTGTCTCAGTTTCTTCAACTATAAAATGGTAACAATAATATAAACTCCCTCCCAAAGTCATCATGAGGATCAAATGAAATAATATTTGTGAAATATTTGACACATAGTAGGTGCCATAAAAATTCTTATTTCTTTCCCTCCTTCTTTATTTGGTAGTTATGGGAAGGAGTGAACTAACTTGTCCACACATCAACTGAACCCAGGATTCATGATGCTTCTAGCATCTAAGAATGCCAGCTCAACCATTAGCATGTCAAGGATGCTGACACTGTGTACTTGAGTCATCAGAATTTCTGTGGCACTTAGCATGCCAGTTATGTTACCACTTTATTTCATGATCTTGAAGTCATTAAATCTCTCTGTTTATCAAGGTAGCATTAAATAAAAGATTTTGTTGGTCAGTTGTGATCCCATTTGAAGTTTTCTTGGCAAAGATACTGTAGTAAATTGCCATTTCCTTCCCTGGGTCATTTTATAGATGAGAAAACTAAGGCAAATAGGGTTAAGTGACTTTCCCAGGATCATACAACTTCTATAGGTCATAAGACCTATAAGAAGATGAATCTTTCTGACTCCAGGTTCAGAATTCTATTTATTGGGCCACCTAGATAAATAACAGAAGTACTGAATTTGAAGTCGGATAACCTGCGTTCAGATCCCATCTATATTTATTACCAATGTGATAATGGGCAAGTCACTTGGACTCAGTTTTCTCTTCTAGAAAGCGGAGGATCAATAGCCCTGGACCCAATTTGTTCTCCAAATACATTGCGTAGTTCAAAAAGAAAAGAAAGAAATATATCTCGGTTAGATGATCTTGAAGGTCACTTTCATTCTCATGATTAAACAAAGATAGCTCTAGCTGATAAAGGCTATGAATCTGTGAACAACCTAAGGCAGTGATGGTGAACCTATGACATGGGTGCCAAAGACGGCCCATAGAGCACTCTCTGCAATCACAGGGGTTAAATTTCCCCTCAAACTCTGCACCGCCCCTCCCCCCACTCCAGAATTTGTTCCTAGAAAGGCAGAGGGACTCGGGCAGAGCTGCTCCCTTCTCCCTCTTCACACGTGCCTCTCATCACTTGCCCCTCTGTCTAACAGCCCAGTGGGAGTGCTTCCTCCCTCCCCTGTCTGGGGTCCTTAAGGAGTGGGGTGGGGAGCAGTACTCAGTCTAGGGGGTGAGAGTGGAGCCTTCATCTCTAAAAGGTTGCTTGTCACTGACCCAAGGGAAAGAATGTATGAAGAAGAGGAATAGTAGTAGATTTTGTGGTTTGGGGAACATGAGTGGAATAGTGGAACTGGGAAAGGATGGCAAAATTTAACATAATTCAGAACACGTTTGAAGAGACTCTGTGCCCAGGATGAATAAGAATTTAAGTCAGATGAGCTAGTAGAGAAAAAAACATGGCCTTTTTACTCCTACCAATGTTACTTCTGTAGAGGAGCCCAGAGCAATAAAAATGATTTGGGCTGTTTGGAGTTTTGGTCTTATCTACAAAGCTGCCTTATAGAAAGGTTTTTCAAAGACAATCCTTAAGCCATTTAATGTGAGGAGATCTTGGACACTTCCAACTTCATAAACGTCACTTGGCAGAATCAAATTTTGTATCCTTTCACAGGAGAAACTGAAGAAGTTACTTGGGTGAGTGTTGAGAGTATCTTTAAATTAAATCCAGCTACCCCCCCCCCCACCACATACACATTGAAATATAACAACTTGGAAAGTAATGTATTCTCTTCATTACTAGTGCTACATCCTGTTTCCTAAATCGCCTTTGAGTTGGTAGTTAAAGGACCCAGCTACATATTCCTAACGTTATTGTTGCCGACTAAAATGCTTAGTAACGACACAAACATCACTCAGAATCAAATTATCAGATGTACAGACAACACGCTCTAGGATTTAATAGCATCTTAAATGATTGCAGGGAAATGTTCTGTAAAGCTAGTGAAGCACACACGAAAGCTAATTCAATTCTCAAATGAGTAAAAGTGAGAAACTGTTCTTATAAAACGGACACTGCCCAAGATAGGATAATACAGTCTTCTGCCTTAAAAGGGAGGAGGAAAAATTCCCAACACCTCTTCCCTCAATGCCAACCACCCAGCTATCTTAATAAATACCTCTTTTGGGTGGCCCTTCCCCATTGGGTCTGGACTAGAGGACTCTGGGTAGGAATAAAAGGTCATTTTCCAGTTCAATCAGGGTTGTATTTAGTCTTTAATGTTTGCCATGGCTAATCTTTTGGGAGAAAAAAGCGTTTTTGAAAGGAAGCTCTAGAAAATATTTGCAGGTGACAAAGTGAGTATTGCGATGTTGGGCAAATGACTATTCAGATGCTTAATAGCATATTAGAACCACAAGGGATGAAATAATCCATAACCTCCTCATTTTATAGGTGTGGGAACTGAGTCCCAGAGAGAAGTGACTTGCCTTAAATAATGTAAAAAACAGATATCAGACTTAGAAGTAGAAGACTACTGTAGGAAGGTAGAGATAGCTTTACATTTAAGGGGAGCTAAGAAGGAAAGGGAGTGTTTCTGGGAATAACAATATGTATCTTCCAGCAACACAAAGAAGAGACATAGTCAGAGAGATAGGAAATAAATCAGTGAAATGTTGTAAAATCCAAGGGGAGAGAGAATACTGGTTCTAGAGGGAGAGCATATGGATTCAGACTCTAGCCTTGACTTTATGTTTTCAGGTAAATAACAGCCTCCCTGGGACTTAGTTTACTCATCTGCAAAACAAGGGGTTAAACTAAATGGCCAATGAGGTCCATTATGGTTTTAGATCTATGATTCAATGGTGTAGTAATGTTATGTGGGAGAAGGGGATCAGATTACCAGCATAGGAGAGGTTGAGTGAATGAATGGGTAGAAAGGAAATAAAGTCAGGAAAATCAACCACTTTTCCAAATATAGGGATGGAGAAAGAATGGATGCGGATTTAAAAGGGAAATAGGCTTTAGATGACAACTTTGTGAGGAAAGGAATCATTATGCAGAAGACAACTAACTGATTTTGGAATCAGAGGACTAGAGGTTCAAATTCCAACTCTGTTACTTTCTAGCTATGTGATCTTAGGAGATTTAATGTAACATGATTAGGTGACCTCCAACTCTACAAACCAATGAATCCAGGGGAGATCTAAGAATATATTGGTAGACAAAAAGGAAAGAGCCAACAGAGGAGAGACTAAAGTTACAAGATATGAAGGATGATTGACAGAATAAGGTACAAAGAAGGCAGGGGAGAATGGAGTGATGCTGCTATATGTGAAAGAGTTGGTGCTGATAAGAAGCGGTTCTCTTCCCTCTGAGAGAAGAGTGAAAGAGAAAAGGGAGGCACTCTCTAGGAATCCTAACATGTCTGTTTCAGAGAGACCCAGATTTTCTCATTCAGGAAACTCTCTACACCCTGGGTAAGAGGGAAAATATGAAACCCAGCAGGCAAGATAAAGACAAAATTTTTGACTCATTTTTCTGCAAACTGAAGAAATGTAGCTACTACAATTCTTCTCTAAGTTTAATTCAAGGGTTGGGAGAAGACACTTCAGAAGTTTCTCACAAGGACTCAGTGGTCAGTAATGTCAGGGTCCAGCTACAGTGAGAAGGGAGTGGTTGGAGTAAAATGCATCTTTTTTTCTGATGCAGCCTTTTAAAGCACATTGCAAAGAAACGCTGCTAAGCTCACATCCTAGAAACCCAGATTATCCAGCAGAGGGAGCTTCATGGCCCAAATCCTACTCCAGCTCAGATGGGGATGTCACAAGCCCTTGTTCAAGGAGTGGTGGGTTAGTTCTTAAAAATGAAATCTTCCTTTGTTGTGCATCCTAGAAGTAGGAGATACCTTTCCATAATCAATGCTCCATCCCCATCCCACCTTTTTTTCTTCAGCTCAAGGGAAGAGGAAAGATAAAAAGAGAGATCAGAAAGGAGAGAAGACACTCAAAAGAGAGAAAAGGGAGAGAAAGAAGATGGAAGATGAAGAGGGAAAGAGAGGAGAGCCAGAGAATACCAGTACAATATGGTTAGGAGAGCCCTGAGGGAATAAGACATCAGATAAGTTTTGTTAGATTGGGGAAAATGGTGGAATGAGGCTGCTTGTGAAAGATGATTGAAAGTTAAAAGGGAGTGAAAAATGGGGTGAAGGCAGAAGCAATGGAGAGAAAGGTTCTCCAACCTTTTGTCATTGATCTAGTCCAGTGATGGACTTTTTTTGAGCTTGGTGTGTCAAAATTCATGAAAAAACCGAGTATAACTTGGGTGGTGTGTCACTTTGAGAAAAAACCATAATTTCAAAATATTTATAGTTTAAATAACAAAAATGTATAATTGTAATATGTAACTATTTAATAAACCAAAATAGGTAAATTAATATAGGTAGAATTATCATCTATAGTGCACAGAGTGTCTACACTACACTACAGCAAATGTTTCATTCTTGGCATGAGGCTCCTTATTTCTCTGTATGTGGCTGCATGTGGCTGTGTGTCATCAAAAATAACTATGTGTGTCAGTGCTGACATGTGTCATAGGTTTGCCATCACCAGTTTAATCTTTTGAAGCATATCTATGGTTTTTCTATGACCTTTTCTCTTCCCTTAGGTCTCCATCCCCCTCTCCATTTAGCATATTGGGCACTGTTCTCTAGTGCAAGGTCCTCTAAATGATTCCAGGGACTTAATCTTTCCTTCTGTCTCAGCTCTGCATGTACCAGACTCCCTTGATTCATTCCTTTGTTTAGTTTATAAAGCTAAAATACTTCATGATCAACTCTTGGTGTATCTGTAGATAGCTCCCTTGGAAGTACTATAAATAGATAATTTTGTGTGGAAGGCAAGAATGGAAAACTGTATGGGGATTTAGGGGATGGGAACTGATCAATGGTCTGTTTGAGTATGCAATAGCATGCTCTGCTGATGTAATCTCCAGGTGGATTTTAGAGCATAAATATTTATTGTTTGTGGTCTGCTTACATGAAGAAAAGGAGCCTTCCAATTGGCTACTGAGCTGGAACTGAGAACGCTTGCAAAAGGTGCTTAAAGGATAATTTCTCCTCTCTGTCTCCTGTCTGCATTGGAGTGGGAAGGCAGGAAATGTTGTAAGCCTTCTAGTGAAGGAAACCTTTATCTCCCCACCTGGGATGCCTCCATGTAGCCTATGAGCACACGATCTTGGTATTGTTTATGTCTCTATTGTTTACTCTTTCCTTTTTTTTCTTTTTATCCTTTACCTTCTGTTTTAATATCAATTCTGAGCCAGAAGAGCAGTAAGGGCAAGGTAATCCTGGTAAAGTGACATGCTCTGGGTCATACAGTTAGGAAGTATCTGAGGCCAGATTTGAACCCACATTCTGACTCTCTATCCACGTGTTACCTGGGAAAGAGCATAGGAGTAGGCTATGACCTCATGAAATTAAAAAGGTGAGGAGAACAAATAGACAGAAGTCCAGGAGCTAGAGATCATAATAGATTTTTGTGGACATCCAAGCTTATTTGTGTGCTTTGTGCTCATATAGACTGGGCTTACTGATTAGCCAGTTCCTACTCCCATTTACATGTATAATTGTGATCCTGCTCAGGATTATAGATTTTGAATATTGTTTTCTCTATTTTTCCTTGCATCTCAGTATTGAATGATATACTTTGTCTTTGTTATACTTCCACACCTGGGATGTATTTCTTTTCTTTTTTTAAAATAATTTTTATTTTTTAGAAAAGTTATCATGGTTACATGATTCATGTTCTTACTTTCCCCTTTGCCCCCCTTCACCCACCCATAGCCGATCCGCATTTCCCCTGGTTTTAACATGTGTCATCAGTCAAGACTTGTTTCCAAATTGTTGATAGTTGCATTGTTGTGGTAGTTTCGGGTTTACATCCTCCATCATGTCTGCCTCAACCCATGTGTTCAAGCAGTTGCTTTTCTTACCTGGGATGTATTTCAACAGCACAGTCTGTCTATCTTGTATATATACCTGTCTTCTTTGAATTTTCCTTGTCAGGAGGGATAAGAAATTGGGATCAAAAAACCATCTGGTATGACAGAAGCATCTTAGAAGGGTCTGATCATGGAAAACTGTAGCAGGAGTCAACAAGCTGATCTCAGTTGCTATAATCACCACACAGTTCCGATCAAATATCATTTCTTTCTCTTTTTTTCCCCTTTAGGGGGGAATTAATTAAGCTCTAATTATGTGGATAGAAAAAGTAGAAGCTTAATAAAGTTGTAAAGAAAGTCATGAATAAGGGTTGAACATGGAGCTTGTTATAACCTGGGGAATGAACCTCATTTGAATTTTATGGCCTTTCAATTTACATTCTTTTTATTAAACATTTTCTTACAATTTTCAATATGTCTCCTTGTCATTGTATAATCATTCCTGGGAATTTACAGGTGTTAAATTAGTTATAATGGGGGCATCCTTCCTAGTCCCAGAACACGAGTCAAGGCACAGCTTGTCTTACAAGGGAATTTGATGATAATGATAATAATAATAAAAAAGCAATTTAAAAGTTTGAACCAAGCTTTCCATTGTAATGAAGACTTACTTGTAGTCAAATGTTTTGGGTAAATGATATGAAGGGAGCCCAAAATTTTCTTAATGATTAGATGAAAATATCCTAATTCCTACCAAAAACCAACCAAACAAAAACCAAGGAACTTGTCTTTCACAGTGTGAGAGATGAAGTTCAGAAAGATGGTGGATTCTTCTCAATGAATCACTAAGACAGAGGTAGGAAGCCTATCCATCAAAACACATTGCTTTGAGTTCCCAGTATAAACCTCATTTCAGATAGATAGGACTGAAACAGTTCTGGTTTTGATTGGTTAAAACCCTTTCAAATAATTAGGATAATTCATTTTGTAAATTGCACCTTCCTATTAGCTAGCCTTCAAGATAAGATTGTAACTCTCAAGTAATCAACCAATGGTGAACAAGGGGAGGGGCCATCTTTGCATAAGGGTCTAGTATAAAAGGAGTCTGCTTGCTCCCATAATATGTACTTGCTTGCTGGCCATATCAATCGTAACACTGGTTTGGGAGTACCCATTCTCAGGAGGATGAAATAAAAGAACCTCTGATACATTGACTCCAAGTTCAAGATTCTTTTGAGTAGGTGGTCCTTCCTCTCAATAGGATCATAGATTTAGAGCTGGAAAGGATTTTTACAAGTCATCTGCTCCCACTCCCTCCTTTTACAGATGAAAGTGAATCACAGTAAAGTTAAATGAATAGCCCAAGGTCATAAAGGTAATAAGTTGTAGAATTGGAACTTGAGTCCAGATCTTCTAACTGATTTCCATTCATTAACCACTAGATCAACCATGACAGTGATGAGTGTTGTTTTTTCTAGACTGATCACACTGAAGTCCTGCTGGAATAGACAGGACTGGTCTGAATGGTAAAGCAATCTCCTTCAACAATGCATGAAATTCCCTTACTACTCATTCTTCTGAGTTAAGGCATGGAGAATGGAGAGGTGTCAGACTAAGACATAAATGCTTTTGGGGGTGCATCTCAGCCCCAGATACCTGCATGATTATTTTTATTTTATTTTTTGCCAATTACACGTAATAATAAATTTCCACACAAGTTTTCCTAAGTTGTATATTCAAATTTACCTCCCTCCCTCCCTTTCCTTCTCCCTCCTGGTGCTGGCAGGCCATTCTATCTGGGTTATACATGTATTATCACTTCATGATTATTTTTGAAGCAATTGTGGATGTGTAGACACTGTAAGTCACTCCCCTGGCCCCCTTCACTCTCATCCACTAATTAACTAACCATAACTAACCACCAAGGATGGCTGTGTTTGGATGGATCTCAGGTAGGATCCCCAAAGCTGGTTGTCTTCTCATCTGCAAAGAGTTTCTCTCCTGCCCTTCTCACTAGTTCCATCAGGGAGCTCAAAGACTTTTCTCTTTGTTAATTTGCCCTCCTGCTTCAGGGAAATTTCCCATATTTCCTTTGGAATATGCTTAGAAGTACCCCAAACACAAAATTCTCTCCCTCTTCCCCTCTTCACTTCCCCTTTCCCCTATTTCTCTTTATCTCTCTGTACTACTCCTTTCCCCCTTCTTTTCCCTTTCCCTCTCCTCCATTCCCCCTTTCTCTCTTCTTCTCCCTTTCCCCTTCCTTCCTCTCTTATTCTCTTCCCCATCCTCTTACTTCTCCCCTTTTCTCTCCCTTTTTTTCTATCCAACTTGTACTCCCATCTCCCCCATGGGCTGGCTAACTCCTTTATAACAATACTGGTTAAGTTCTACTTGTCTTGAGGTACAGAGAAAAAAATCTGGGTTTTGGGTATTGGTTTGGTGGGCCACTACAAGGGAAAATTCTGAATTGATAGCAATAGAACAAAGTCTAGGGGAAAGCAATGAGCAAAAGAGAGAACAAGTTTCAGTGAGGGGATGACGAGACTCTACAGATCAACTTCATCTGCTTCACCATGCTGGAACAGGTGAACATAATGATAAGATACTTTTAAAGATTGGCTAGATATTTACCATCCAATCTGTCCAGCAGAAGCAAATAGCAGAAGTCCCAGGCTTTGGATAAAGGAGAAAAATAAGATAGACCTTTCCCTTTAAGGCCTCCATTACATTCTATTTAAGAAGAGGGTTCACAGAGGTGGTGGGGCATATGAGAGCATGGCCAGGTGGGAATCACTTGAATTTTTCAAGTTGTTGGTCTGAGGCAGGCATGTCAGGGGATATTTCCCCCAAGATATCACTGAGATAATCCTTGAAGAAGAATTTATTAAAATGGTGCTATGACTAACTATAGAGTATTAAAGATTGGATTGATAATAAGCAGAAATAGCTTCCATTTAGTTCTGTTTCTATAGATTCATAGGTCATTTCTAGATAAAGTACTAATCTTTGTGACTGGGCATTTGATTAAAAGAATTTTTCTGGTAGCCTGGCATCATTTGGACAAGTCTGACTTTTCTAAGAGGTAGGGAATCAAAATTGTTCCTAAAAGAGGACCTTGCCTGATAGAGTTTTGTATTTATTCCAGTCTGTTTTCAGATAATGTCCACTTTCTTTTATCAAAATGTATAGTGCTAGACCCAAATATGCCAACAAAATTTGTTTTTAAATTATTTTTATTTTTTAGTGTAGAGATTTAAGTTATATATTTCTGGAAGCAGAAAACTTTCTTAGAAGTAAGACTTCAAGAATAACTGCTTATACTCTGTACTTCTTGTTTCAATGGGTAGAACAAATCTTATTTTTAAACAACATAGTTAAACTGGCAGAACGATGTATTGATTTCATGATTTCTTTTATAGAATTCATTCCAAGTATGACATTTCCCCCCATATTTGGAAATACATGCTGTTTTACTTTGAACCTCATAGCTTATTTTAAAATCTTTTATTGTAGCCTTTTTCAAAACATTACAATCATTTTAAAATAAACCTCTTTCTCCAATAAATGGTCTTCCATTGTAGAATTTATTCCTTTCTTCAACGAGTATATAAGTTACTTATTGTTCAGCACAAACATGATTTACAGGGTTTGACTGAAGGATGGTTAGCCAAGAGAGGAGAAGACTTAGGGAGGCGAAGGTGGAGACATGGGAAGTGAAATTATAAGTATTCTTCCTCAGTCCTAGACAATAGAAATAGGAGAAATGGGGGTGGGGGAGGGAAAGTTACAGAAGCAGATTTTTATTCAGTGTAAGGGAAAATTCCATATAATTAGAGCTATGCGAAATTGGGTTGGTATATCCCAGGTGGTAGTGAATGGCTTCCCCTCAGTCTCTGGTGCTGATTGACCACTCCTCATTGATACAGAAAGGATCGTTGCTCAGAAATGGGTTGGAAATATCGACCTCTGAGGCCCATAGCATATTGTATTAACAGTATCATTCAGTGTATCATAAGTACAGTTTTTAAAGCTTTTCTTTATACTTTCTATTTCAAAGGGTAGAACAAATACTATTTTTAGCCCATGCAGTTAAATTGGCAAGATGATGTATTGGTTTCATGATTTCTTTTATGGAATTAACTCTAAACGGGACATTTTTTCCTATATTTGGAAATTTATGCTCTGTTTTGTTTCAAACCAATTTTAAAAGCTTCTGTTGAAACTTTTTGTTATTATCATTATAGTCATTTCTGAATATGCCCTTTCCTCCAACTGCTCATCCATTGCAGGGAAAAAAAACACTGAAAATGAACAAACACATCAATTGAATATGATAGGATATGCAATATTCAAAACCATAGTTTCCTTCCACTTCAATGAAAGGAAGTAGAATTCCTTATCTCTTCCCTGGCATCTTCTTTGGTCATTATAATTATATAGTGAGTAGTTACATTTTATTTTTCTTCTCACTTACATTCTTCCTGTTATTGTATATATTGCTTTCCTGCTATGTATCATTCACATTTGCTCAATTCATACAAAATCTTCCCATGTTTCTCTGAATTCCTGACAAACATTGTTTCATACAAAGAAGTTGTACCCATTACATTCTTGTATAATTTGTAACAATCGGCTTTGAGCTATTCACAGTTGGTAGGTTCCCATTTTGTTTCCCATTCTTTATTAACACAAAAGTGTTGCTGGGACCTATTATTATACATATAGAAATTTCCTTTTCTCATCTTCTTTGGGGGAATCTTTGAGGCAAAAGGTAGGGGCATTTTAGTCACTTCTCCCCTACAATTTAAAATTATTTTAGAGAAGGATTGGAACAATTCATAGTTCCATCAATGTGCTTTTATTTTTATAGCCCCTCCAACATTTTTATCTCGGGTCATTTTTTGCCAGTTTTCTGAGCATGAGGCAAATTCAGAATGATTTGAATTTGTTTCTTATTAGTA
This sequence comes from Gracilinanus agilis, assembly GCF_016433145.1. Lineage (NCBI taxonomy): Eukaryota > Metazoa > Chordata > Mammalia > Didelphimorphia > Didelphidae > Gracilinanus > Gracilinanus agilis. Next base: position 226,062,714 of record NC_058130.1, read on the forward strand.
GTGATTTGGAACACTCATATGGTTCTTTTAAAAAATCTTACCTTCTGCCTTAGAATTTATATGAAGTATTGATTCTAAAGCAGAAGAGTGATAAGGGCTAGGCAATTGGAGTTAGGAAATGTCTGAGGCTAGATATGAACCCAGGTCCTCCCAACACCAATTGTAGTGCTTTTCTATTGTGCTACTTAGCTGCCCCTCATGTGGTTCTGAATGATTTACAATTTTTCTTTTGAGTATGATTTGGTCATATCCTTTCATCCTTTTGGGTAGCATTTCTCATCGTCCTTTACGTTTGTGATGATTCTCCTTATATTTTTATATCAGAATTTTGTTAGAGATATTTGATAAAAATGTTTCCCCAATCCAATTTTTCTTCTTAATGGTATTGATTTTGTTAGTGCAAAGGCATATCAGTTCCCTGTAATCAAATGTGGCATTAAGACTGACCTCTTCCACTTTCATTGCTCTTAACTCACAATTTATTACCTGCACAGAGCTCTAAAACTGTGTATGGTACTGCAGATGATTTCCTACTAAGAGTAAGTTCCATTAGGGTTAAGGGTGAGAATTTACTTTAACTCTATTTCTGTCCCTTTTCCCTTAAGTATGGAGACCCATATAATTTTAGTTGGCTTTGCACCATTCTTCTCCCCAATGACTCCTGCCCTTAACCAATGCGGGTGACCTTCCTTTCTTTTGAGTGTTTGGGTAGAATCAATAATATATGTGTCTAGTAGTATGTGTGTGTAAGAGTTTGGACTGAATCATTAATATGGGGAACCGGGCAGCCACGCTAGTTAAATCCTGAAAAGTTAATCTATGAGTTTGCTTGCACTGGCTGTGCTGGATACCCCTAGTGGGCTGATGGTGGGGAAAGTGAATGAGATCTTTAAATATTTCAATTCTCCTCTATTATTCCACAAGGCTTTCACATTGTGTGGTATATCTGCCTTCTCTTGTGAGTTTAGCATTAATGGCTTTGGATGTGGTGCACATTTCCTTCTTTTGAGGTTGTTAGGTTAGAGAGTTATGAGGTAAACAACTATTCTACCATCTTACTGATCACATCCTTCATAACTTATTCAGAAGATTACAGTATGCCTATTTTTAAGCCATTAAAGCTATGCACTTGAGAGAATCATCTTGGTTTTCTAAGTTTTGCAATGGCCTTTGGCCCAAAGCAATATAATTGACCTGTGTGATGTATGGAAAACATTCTGGATTTGGGGCTAGACAACCTAAATTCATATATCAGCTCTACCATTTACTGCTTATATGACCTTGGATGATAGCAAGGCCACAGATTTCTTTCTGTAAGACAAGTTGAGGTACAGTGAAATAGAGTAGATTTTGACTCAGAAGATCATAATGTAAATTCTACTGCTATGCATGATGCTGGACAAGTCAATTAACACATTTTTGGCTCATTTTTTCATGACACTGTCAAATTAGATGCCCTTTGAAGTCCCTTCTATCTCTAAATTGATGATGAGGTATGATGGAGCCAGCTCAAATCTGGCTCCCAAAAGCCAACTTCTAAATTTTAAGTAAGAACATTTATACCTTGAGAAATGAGCAAATCTTACAAATCGTGGTTTGATTGACTATTGTTTGTTGGTTGAATAAACTAAAGAAAATGATGGAGAAAAAGATAATAAATTCAATTTAAACTAGAAAGTGGGCCATATGTATGATTCCCTTCCCTTCCCCCAGAGACCCTAGTTGTTAAACATTTGCTGGCCCACTATGAGCTATGATCCTACTATCTTGTGACCCAGAGAAGCTCAATTATGCTCTGTGGTCCATCACATCAATAAGATTCAACAAAATCAGCTCATTATCTATTTATTAAGTGTCTATTATATACAGAGCTTACTATGTGGGCAACTAGGTGAACCAGTGGATAGAGTCCCAGGCCCAAGTCAGGAACACTTATTTTCCTGAGTTCAAATCAGGCCTCCAACACTTACCAGCTGTGTGACCAAGTCACCAAGAGAGTATCTACTAGCTTTTGGAAATGAAGTGATAGGAAGAATGCAGGATTGTGTTTGCTATGATATATGCAACTTATTCTATGTAATCTTTCTCAGTGTTCTAAGATTTGCTTTCTATAACCTAACATTTTTATTCTACAGCTGTATTCATCTGTTCTTCTATCCCTTCATCTGTCAAACACTGTTTAAAAGGCTTTCAGTGATCTGTCTATACTTTACCTCTTGTTTTGTTAGGGAAAGTCTAGATTGTTGCTTGGAATTTCTCGACCATTCTTTTGGATTTGTACTGAAACAAAAGAGAAGAACTTTCAAAGTCAAGATAACATCTTTGTGTCTAGTAGAGCCCTACCCTGAAATTAGTCTGAGTCTGAAAAAAGTGGAACATGGCAAATAATGTGGAACAAATCCATTTGATTCTTAGTACTAGTACTTAACATTTATTGGTTGTATTACCTTGAATATGTGCCTTAATCTCCATGAATTTCAATTTCCTTGTTATTTCCTTTTCTGAGGTTATCTTGTTCCTGCTAAGGACAAAAATGATTCCTCATAATTTAAGAGATCAGATGTGGTTTTGTTGGGATGGCTCAGAATTCGAGCCATTACTGGGGTTGGGTAACTAGAGTTTTACCCTAGGATAGCAAAACTGGGATAGTGGCAAAAAATTTAAGTAATGATTTTAAAGGTTGTATAATTAAAAAATGTCTTACATTTGTATTTTGACAGCATTTGCAACATTTTAGCAGCATAGAAACATCCAAGCTTAGTTTTGAAATAGCAAGTATAATTAGTTAAAATAGAGGCTACCACATGACCTATTTCTTTCCCTAGGCAGCCATGTCCTAGTAAGCTACTCTCACAAGACCCTGCCCTTGTTCTAAGCATCCCCACCCCTCATCAAGGTGGTAGCCGTCTCAGCCATAGTGCCACAAGTTCTTTGTTGTTCCCTCTTCTCCCACTCTTCTTAGGGTTATGTCCCAGGATCTCCCCTCTTGTGCTTTAATTACTCTTTGTATTTTTAGCATTGCCTTAATTACTCCTTATATTATTTCCACATGACCAATTATAAAGCTGATTTAAGGATGCATTTCAAGTGTCTTGCCCTGAGCACCAAAATTACTAGTTACAGTTCTATTCAGGCTTTATTTTTAAGCTATTTTACTTCCCTAACAACCCTGGTCTCTGAGAGGCAACATATTGCATGTCACACTTGTAGGAACTAGTTCTAATAGCTTCATGTGATAATTTCACCTCTAAAAATGCTTGCAGGAGAATCACTTCTTGAAATATTGCCTTTAATATTTTAGCTATCTAACATATAGTTGTTTGAAGGATCAATTGGGAAATATATGCATTTATGGCTAAAGTGCTATCTATCTGTATATTATAAGATTATCAGCTATGATAATAATTATAATAATTATAATATGATATGCTATGATGTGATAATAATATAACGATATTATTATAATAATCAAATAATCCCTCAAATTAATTTTAAGTAATTAAAAATACAGATTTCAATCACTTTACTACCAGAAAAAATTCACTAGGGAAAGAAGCTGCTAAAAAAATCACAAAGTCCATTTTTAGATGCATTTATCTTCAAGGTTGGCCTAAAATTTCTTTAACAAGGTAATTTTGTAGATCAGCTTCAGAGGTTATTTATCTCTGTGTTAGGGGGCTCTGTTTATTTTAGTTATAATCTTGATTCAGATGCCCTAAGCTAGTTGGTTTATAGTTGCTGTTTCTCATGTTTTTACTTCATCTCCCATGCCTGGCCCTGGTTTCCCCTTCCCTTTTCTATTATAAATTTCATTTTGTTATAATCAAGGGTTAATTAGTTAGCTGTGGTATACTTCTGCCACTTCACACTGGTCATCAAATCTGAAAAAGTAGCAGAAATGGTGGTAGCACAGGAATGAGACTTTCTGTGACTAACACATTTGCAGTATATTATCTTAAATTTCTTATTACCTTTCTGAAGCACCAAGAGCAGACATGGGAGATGATATAGCCATCCCAGAAAATCGGCCTCTCTTTGATGAAGCAAATTGTTTCACATTGCTTATCTACCCTGGAGATTATTTCGAATTATCTATTATTGGAACAGAGTGTCAAAATATTTCTTTTTCTCCAACATGCTAGAGGTTGCAAAACTCATTTTCATTGAAAATACCTGGCCATGATTTCTCAACGAAGAAAATAACCATCTCTAAAGTTATCTGTGGAAGTCAGTGAGCAAATAATGTTTGGATACAGTGATGCTTATTGGGTCTAATGGGTCCTTTCCGGGAATTTAATGCCCTTTCCTCATGGTGCTGGTATAACAGAATTGAAATGGACACATTTCTACCTACAAGTTATCCTTTTCTTTTTTAGTTTGTTTGGAAACAAAAATAACAAAGTAAGTTGTAATCCCTTGGAGCATGCTTTCAAGTAGATGAGTTTGGATTCAGATTCAGAGGGCTTGGGTTCAGAATCTCATTTCTGCCCCTTCCCATTTGTATGTCTTTAGGACCTTTCTGGGCCTCCATTTCAACATCTGTAAAATGAGGAGGCTGGCCTAGGCTATTTTGAAGATCTCTCCCAGCTCTAAATCTGTGCTACTGAAATCTTTATTCAAACAACATTCTACAAATATGTACTTAGTTCCTAATATATACCTACCTTTCTAGAGCTAATGGCAAATGACTAAAAAATCGATGAATAGGAATTGAGACCTCCAGGTATAGATCCAGGCTCTGACACTAGATAGCTGTGTGATGATGAGAAAATACATTTTTCTCTGGGCCTTTCTTTCCTTAAGGGAGTTGGGTTGGACAGCCTAAGAATTCCCTCCAGCTTTAATATCCTATTGTTCAACAATAAGGTAAAATCTTTGACTTTAGTGAACTGAAAAAAATTTTGAGCTGAAAGAAAATAAGTACTTATTAAGTATTTATATAGTAGGGTAACTAAGTGGTACAGTGGCTGGAACACCAGGTCTAGAGTTAGGAAGACTCATTTTCCTGAGTTCAAATCTGGCCTCAGACACTTTATAGTTGAGTGACCCTGAACAAGTCACTTAACCCTGTTTACCTTGCTTTCCTCATCTATAAAATGAGCTGAAGGAGGAAATGTCAAACGATTCCAGTATCTTTGCCAACAGAACTCCAAATAGGGTCGTGAAGAGTTGGATACAACTGAAAAACGACAGCGATGATAATTATATTCTAGGTACTGTGCTAAGCACTTGACAAATATTATCTCATTGGATCCTCATAATACCCCTGGGAGGTAAGTGTTTCTATTTTTCCCATTTTACAATTGAGGAAACTGAAATTAGGTGGCTTGCCCCAGGTCTCATCTTGTAAGTATTTGAAGCTGGTTTTGAACTTGGGTCTTCCTGACTGCAGACCTAATTTTCTATCCAATATACTACCTAACTGCCTTTGAGGTCATTGATTGCAGTATAAAATTCCATTCAAGTTTTGAAAAGTCCATGAAACTATATTCTTAAGGACTGGTTATTTAAGTCTTTTTGCATGCATCCAGTAATGAGAGTCTTACTAATTCAAAAGGTAGCCCATTCCATTGTTGGACAGCTCTAGTTGTTCTTATATTGAGACAAAAATCTGCTTGATTCTAGAGTTCTATCTTTCAGAATTGCACAGAACAAGTCTTTTGCAGGCCAACTTTTTTTTTTTTGATTTGAAAATTTTTATTTAACTAATTAATTTAGAATATTTTTCCATAGTTACATGATTCATGTCATTTCCCTCTCCTCCTCCCAACCCCCTCCCCTAGTCAATGAGCAATTCCACTGGGTTTTACATGTGTCATTGATCGAGACCTATTTCCATATTATTAATATTTGCATTAGGGTGATCTCTTAGAGTCTACATCCCCAATCATATCAATTGAATCATGTGATCAAGCAGTTGTTTTCTTCTGTGTTTCTACTCCCACAGTTCTTTCTGTGGATGTGAATAGCATTCTTTCTCATAAGTCCCTCAGAATTGTCCTGGATTATTGCATTGCTGCTAGTAAAGAAGTCCATTACATTTGATTGTGTCACAGTGAATCAGTCTCTGTGTATAAGGTTCTCTTGGTTCTGCTTTTTTCACTCTGCATCAATTCCTGGAAGTTGTTGTTCCAGTTCACATGGAATTCCTCCAGTTCATTATTCCTTTCAGCACAATAGTATTCCATCACCAACAGATACCACAATTTGTTCAGCCATTCCCTAATTGAAGGGCATCCCCTCATTTTCCAATTTCTTGCCACCACAAAGAGCATGGCTAAAATGCAGGTCAACTCTTTAAATATTCAAAGACAAGGATGATGTCTCCTTTTCATAATTTCTTCTCCATATTAAAACAGCATTCTCAAGTTCTTCCCTCCTTTAGCTTCCAGTACCATCTCCCCATTAAACATAGCACATTAGGAAGGGATGTGCTTGGGGAGTCAGGATATTTGGATACTAGTCTTAACATTGTCATTAACTAGTCATGGATATGACCTCAGGTAAATAGAAAACCTTTCTGGCCCACCTTGCATCATCTGTTTATTGATGAGATCAGACCAGCTATGGTCTTCTAGACTCCTTGATCTTGTCCTGGAAAGATCACTTGAGACCTGGAACTCATGCTTCCTCAGTATCCTTTGACCCTGAGCACCCTTCTTCTGATTCAAAGGTTCTTTTCACAACCTCTGTTTAAGAGGGCACCCCAAGGAACAAATGGAGTCGGAATGCAGATTGAAGCAGATTGAAGCATGCCTTACTCCACTTTATTTCTTCCATGAGTTTTTCTCTAGTGTAAGCAATATGTTTCACAACATGATGAACAAGAAAATATGTATTATGTAATAATACATGTACAATCTATATCATATTACCTGCCATCTTGGGAAGGAGAGAGGGGTTGGAGGGAGGGGAAGAAAAACAGACAGATTTTTGGACATAGTAAATGTGAGAATTTGTTTCTCTTAGGAGAATATTTATTATATATTTGTAACAAATCAAATATATTATATTATTATGTTACATATTATATTGTGTTGTATATATAAAAAAATAAATGGTAACTAAAAAAAGAAACAGAGCACCCCAAACAACTGTCTCTTTGTTTCCCTAGGTTACACTGCTCTGGATTTTCTCCATCATCCCTCACTTTTTCTCCCCTTCCCTCTTCAGCATTTTTTTATGTGTTTGAGCTCTTTCAGGACAGGGATTCACTTTCTTCCTGCTTCTGTTTGTATTCTCTGACTTGTTGGTATTGATAAATGTCATTTAAAGACCTTTCTAGTTCTGCCATACTATTGATGGAGCCCTGTAAAAAACTACAAAAACCATCAAGATAATTTGAATAATGAATTTAGATTAAATATAAATGTAAAAAATCCAGCATTCTCTTTGTACTTCTCCATCCTATTTCAAATGCTCTTCAGTAATAGAAACCACTGATTACCCATGCTGCTCCCTATAAATCCAGATACCAACACCTAGTTATCTTGAGTCTCTGCTGTTACTATTGAAGGAATGAAGTTTGATATGCCAACTTCTGATTGTTTTCTACTTGGCTAATTTTAAATATTTGTTTAATATGCAAATGAGACCTCCCAGTGACAGCCTCGGGGGTGCTGCAGATGTCACTCCATGATGACACACTTACTGGCAGGCAAGCCTACGCCTGTTTCCACTCTGCCCCTAATTCTGTGTCATTCAAGTTCCAAGTCAATTATTACCTGGCTAGGTTAGAAACCCTCTTACTCTAAACCATGACAGGCCTGCATTTCCCCATCTCTGTTAATCACAATATTTCAGCATTCAAGTCTTCAATCTTTCTTTCTGAAATGTTTTTATGAAATTAATAAGTGATCATTTTAAATTCTCCTCCCTAAACTTCATCGGAGCAGAGATCACTTTTTGCCCCTGGTTTTAATTAAACAAAACAAAACAAAACAATACTCCTATAGTTAGAAGCTAAAATCTCATGAACTTGGATAGGAAGAAAGCCATTTAGAATTAGTGAAATTTCAGGATATCCATTTACTAAGAATAATAGCATGTGGGGATAGGTAGGTGGCTCAGTGGATTGAGAGGCAGGTTCAGGGATGGGAGGTCCTGGGTTCAAATATAGCCTCAGACCCTTCCTAACTGTGTGACCCTGAGCAAGTCACTTAACTCCCATTACCCCGCCTTGGAACCATTGTACAATATTGATTCTAAGATGGAAAGTAAAGGTTTTTTTTTTTCAATAATAGCTTACTTTTATAAAGTGCTTTACATTTTGCAAAGTATTTTACCTACATTATTGGCTTCATTTCTTTGTCTTGCTAGCTCCTAGCAGAATGTTCAACACATACTAAGGATCTTACAAATGCTTATTGATTATCCCTTTTGAACCTCAAAACAATCTTGTGAGGCAGGAAATGCAATTTCTGTCATCCCTGTTTTACAGATCCAATCAAATCCTGTATACCTTTATTAATCGCCTGTTATTATATAGGCACTATGATAAATAATGAGGATACAATGACAAAATGAAAATCCATACTTGCTCTCAAGAAGTTTATAATCTGCTGAAGTCTGTGGGGGAGGGAGGTGCCCAGTATATAAACAGATCCCTGATTGTTTATCAGAGAGAGAAAGGGCTAATAACCAGGGGTGGATTAGGAACTGTTCTCTGAAGGAAGTAGCACAGTGTGGTGGCTCTGCAGGAAGTCAGTGATTTGAAGAGACTTTAGTGAGGAGATAGAAATGGGGAGGGACCATATTCCAGAAAAGAAATACATACAAAAATATGGCAGTTGGAGATGCATGGCCAAGGTAAGGGAACAACAGATAGGCCAGTTGGAATGGAAAGTTCAGTACATGAAGTGGGGAGTGCTGTTTAAAAAGGTAGAAAAGGTAGACTAGACTGAAGCCAGACTGTATAGTTTTAAATGTCAAACCAGGGAGTTTTAATTATATCCTAGAGGCAATAGGGAGCCATGGAAAGTTCTGGAGCAATGGGATGACACTGTCACTGTCAGGCTTGTGCTTGAGGAAGATTGTTTTATCAGCTATAAAGCAAATAGATTCAAAAGAGGAGAGAGTAAAAATTTCGAGGCCATTTAGAAGGCTACTGTAATAGACCAGGTAAGAGGTTATGAAGGTATAAACCAGGGTATACATTTTGTAAAAGGAATAAGGAAGCTAAAGTTTGGAATGAGTGATGATGATGATGATACCAATAAAAACAGGCAGCTGGGTAGTTCAGTGGATAAGAGTGCAGGGTCAGGAATCAGGAAGAATCCTCTTTCTAAGTTCAAATCTGGCCTCAGACTCAAACTGGGTGACCTTGGACAAGTCACTTAACCTGGTTTTCCTTAGTTTTCTCATCTGTAAAATAAGCTGGTAAAGGAAATGGCAAACCACTCCAATGTCTTCACCAAGAAAACCTCAAAAGGAGTCACAGACTCAAAAATGACTGAATAGCAATAAAATAATAATAACTAGCATTTATATGGAGCTTTAAAGTTTGCAAAGCAATTTACCAATGTTACCTCATTTGATCATCATAATCATGAGAAATGGGTACTATTATTATTCTCATTATATAGATAAGGAAACTGAGGCTGAGAGATTAAGTGACCAACCTAGGGTTACATAGCTCGCAATTATCTGAGGCAGGATTAGATCTTCCTCACTTCAAGTCCAGTTCTCTGTCCTTTGGGCCACCTACCTAACTGGCTTTTCTGGTTACCTATCTAGTAAGTGTCATAGGTAGAATATGACCTTTGTGTCTGCTGACTCCAAGTATAGAACTTTCCTCACTATTCCACAGTCTTAAGGAATATAACTTTAATGTACACAAACGTAGGCAGATGGAGGCCACTGGGACTACCTTTTCTTCTAAGAGTGATCAGGAAACTGGTTTGTGTTTTGAATCTGTTGTTCCTCTGGACTAGCAATACTGAAGGTTGTTGTTAGTCATTTCAGTCATGTCTGACTTTGTGACCCCATTTGTGGTTTTGTTGACAAAGATATGGGAATTGTTTGCCATTGCCTTCTCCAGCTCATTTTAGAGATAAGGAAACGGAGGCAAACAAGGTTAAGCGACTTGCCCAGGGTCACACAGCTAAGAAGTACCTGAGGCTAGATTTAAACACAAGTCTTCCTGGCAGGATAGTAGACCTTTAATAAATACTTGATTGATTAAAGACAACTAGGTGGTTGCAGTGCTTAGAAACTCGGGCTTGGAGTCAGGAAGACCTCAATTCAAGTCCTGCCTCAGATACTTAATAGTTTTGTGCCCTTTGCAAGTCACTTAATCTCTCTCAGACTTAGTTTCTTCATCTGTAAAATAAGAGAATTGGAGTCGATAGTGTGCAAGGTTCCTTTCAGTTCTAAATCTTTTACTCTATTATTGATTACTCCTTGTGTAGGTTATCTCTATGTTTGCCTGTTTGCCTTTCCCTTGGAGAACTCCATCAGAGGACTATGGTTCTGTGTTCAAAAACTTTTTTATGAATATTTCTTGCTTAAGCTGTCCATTGCCTGGGAGCCATTATGTCCCTTCCCAAGAGAAAGGAGTAATATGATCAAATGAGGATGTTTTTCACTGAAAACAATCTCCCTGAGTACTGTATGAGAATGTCAATGCTAGGAAACTGTCAAAGAATCCTAGAACTCTGACAAATGATTCCAAGAGTTTACATCTTTTTTTTTTCTTTTAGGTTCTTTGAATACCTACAATGAAGTGATTTTCCAAGTGGTCATCTAGGGTCTGAATGTCTTCTAAATGTGAAATGAGAGCCAATTTCTATATTTATAAGTAGGATAGCAGGGTTTTGTATTATCAGCTGCCTGTGGAACACCTTTACCTAATGGTCATGTTGTCAACGGAAACTCAACTCATTCAAGATGGAACTCATCCTTTCAAACCCTTCTAAATCCACTTATACTTTAAAGATCCCTATTTCTGTTGAGGATACTGTCATCTTCCCAATCATATGACTTTCTAAACTTGGATACCTCCTAGATACTTCTGCCTCCTGCACCATTGTCCATCCCCTTTGTCTTCATATCCAATCATCATTTGTCAAGTCCTGTCACAGATGCTTCCTTTCTCCTGCTTACACATATACTACTCTTAGTTCAGCCTCTCATTACTTTTCATTTGGATTGTTGCATTTTTTTTTTTTTTTGCTTTCTCCCTTTTCCAATTCATCTCCTACATAGCTTTGGAAATTCTTCCTGAGAAAATGTCTATCCTGCAGTGTTTCTTGGTTGCTCCTAGAGTAAAATGCAAACTCCTCAGTCTGACACCTAAACTTCTCCAGAGTATGATTCCAATCTGTATTTTTAGCCATATTTCTCATTGAACTTCTTTCTTCACTTTCACTTACACAAACTTGGACTCCTTTGTGACTCTTTTCGCTCCCTCACCACCCCCCTTCCTCACATATCTTATTATCAGTTTTCAAGTGTTATCATCTATGATACTTTCTCTACTCAATCATTCTAGTTCAGGCTCTAATTACTTTCATTTGGATAATTGAAATAGATTACACAAATGATTTTAAATGTTTCCATTCTCTTCCTTCTCCAATCCATCCTTTACATGACTGCCAAAATTCTTCCTTAAGTAAATCTAATCCCACAATTCTTCTTTCTATCTTTGTTTCTTTGTTTCTTTGTTTCTTTCTTTCTTTCTTTCTTTCTTTCTTTTTCTCTTTCTCTCTTTCCTTCTTTCTTTCTTCATTTCTTTCTCTCTCTCTCTCTCTTTCTTTCTTCATCAGTTCTTCTTCTGGTGATGAATAGCATTTATAGGCATTTGAGTCCTTTGGTGTTGCCTTGGATCTTTTATATTTCTTTTTATTTTTTAAACCCTTAAATTCTGTGTATTGGCTCCTAGGTGGAAGAGTGGTAAGGGTGGGCAATTGGGGGTCAAGTGACTTGCCCAGGGTCACACAGCTGGGAAGTGTCTGAGGCCGGATTTGAACCTAGGACCTCCCGTCTCTCGGCCTGACTCTCAATCCACTGAGCTACCCAGCTGCCCCTGATCTTTTATATTTCTGAGAATAGCTGAGTCATTCACAGTTGATCATTGTACAATATTGCTGTTACTGTGTATAAAGTTCTCCTGGTTCTGCTCATTTTACTCTGATGTTCATGTAAGCCTTTTCATATTTTTCTGAAATTGTTCTGTTAATCATTTCTTTAAAAAATTATTACCTGTTTCATTTTTCTAAAAATAGTTTATTTTCCCAATTACATTTAATAACAATTTTCAACGCATGTTTTCCAAAATTATAAGATCCAAATTATCTCCAGCCTTCTTCCCTTCCCCTACTCTTAGAAACAATGAGCAACCTGATCTGTGTTATACATATATTATCATGTAAAACATACCTCCATATTGGCCTAGTGGTGGGACCATGGACCACTGGACAGGTAAGTCTTTTTAAATTTTTTTAGTTACCATTAATTTAAATTTTTTATATATAACATCATATGTAACATAATATAGATATATAATATATAATATGATTTGCTATAAATATATAATAAAAATTATAAATATGCTTATCCAAAAAAATAAATTCTCACATTAGCTATGTCCAAAAAATTATATTTCATTCTTTTTTCCCCTTTTTTCCCACTCTTCCCCCTTCTTCCAAAGAAGGAAGGTAATATGATATAGATTGTACATATATTATCATCCTATAATGCATATTTCCCCATTAGACTTATTATGAGATAAGATACATATTGTTTAGAGAAAAATTCATGGAGGAAATAAAGTAAAGAATGGTATATTTTAATCTGCCTTCAAACTCTGTTCCTTCTATGGCAGTGGACATCCTTTTTTGAAGGGTGAGTTTTGATAGGAGTGGTGGGAAGGTCAGAAAAGTATACTATCAGGCAATAATGTGACAGACCTTGGCTATAAGCAGGCAGCAAGAAGGTATAAAAAAGCTTGTGGAGTACTGATTGGGAAGAAACCTTTAATTTAGCTCAGTGGCCAATTTTCTTCTTCTAATTCCATTTAATCCCAAATTGTTTGTACAATTCTTGAAATCAATGACAGGTTAAATTTCAACTATTATTCAAATCTTCCCCTGCTGACCCACCAGCCCCAGGTTTCTGGAATGTGCATCAGACTTTCCGTATTCACCCTACATCTCTGTCTTCAATTTCAGCCATCTCTCTGAAATCCTTCCTGTTTCTGCTCACACAGCAGAACATTGCTTGCCTTTCTCTGACATGGTCACATTTCCCCAGGCTGCCTTATGTATTCATTCAGCAAATCCTGCATCTATCCTCATCATTCAGATTCATTGTCTAGTTTTCCTTTGAAAAATTCAGTTCAGCATTTCCATTGTGTTAAATTAAACATCTGGAGTAGTCTGAAATTAATAAGAGCAAAATCTCTTTTGGAGAAGGTATAGGAGAACTCACCAGGTCACAATACAGCAGTAGAAAAAAAATGTTCATCCTTGTGAGATAGACAGTAAGGCGATATTTTCTGACTGAAAGCAACTATCTATAGCAATGGGGTAGGAAAAATTGGAAAGGTCCACCCTAGAGTTTCATCAGCACACCTTCATATCCTCTGGGCTACCCTCTTACTCCTTTCAGATATCAATGACTTCTTATGTGTATGGTTGCAAAAAGCTTCATCTGATATCTCAAGTTTCATTATTCTTGTTTACTCTCTCATAGGTCTGGTATCATCTAAAGGGTTGTATGTAACAGCTGTGGAAATCAGTCCTCCTGGTTCCATGGGGAACCTAGGTGTCTGCACTGGGTTTCTTTGCAACTAATTGGGCATGTGGATTGGTGGATTGGAAGAAAGTTAGGAATTGCATTCCCCTGTAACTTATTTAACATGTGGATTGAGAGAAGTTCAAGAGTTAAGGATAATATCAAGCTTATGAATCTGGGAGAACAGAAAAATGGTGGTGCCTTTGACAAAATAGGAAAGACAAACTAGAAGTATGGCTTTTAGGGAAAAGATAATGACTGCTTTTGAATATGTTGAGTTTGAGATGCCTCTGAGATTTAATATCTAATAGATAGCTGGTGACGTGGAACTAAAGCGCAAGGAAGAGACAGAGTCATTTGCATGGAAATAATGACTGAACACATGGGAGCTAACGAGGTCATTAAGAGGGAATGAAGAGAAAGAAGGGAAGGGGGCCTACTACTGAACTTTGGGGAACACTTGAAGTAGTAAATGTGATATAGATGATGAGCCATCCATGACAGGTACTCAGACTTGAAAAATTGGCTGGCCTATTTGCACATATTTGGAGTTAAGGCTATTAACTCAAGTTCTGTATTTTCCATTGATTTTTACAATCAATGATGGGAACAGAGGTCAGTGTCTAGTAATCTGGAAGGCTCCTATTTTTAAAAGGTTTTGTCATTGTAGACAGCTACTGCTTAACCTTTTAGAATTTCCAACAGATGAGGAGAAAACAGTGATCAATGGCTTTGTGATTGTCATCTTTCAACTCCTACTCTTTTATAGGCCTTTCAGAAAATCTCCAACTTTTACTCAGCCCTACTTCGTGAAGCTATGTTTGATATTCTATAAGATCTTAGAAGTAAAGGCCACTGAGAAATCATCAGACAAACTCTCCCAGACTGTTGAGTTATTAGCTTTTTTCTTCCAAGTTTCCAGGAATGGATACTCCACAACTTTTTTTTTTTTGGACAATACATTTATTTTACTGTTTTACAACTAGAAGGGAACAAAATTCATCTTTAGGGTAAATGAATTCATCTTCCTTTTTTTTTAAAGATGGGACAAAAATATATCACTTGAAACTAAAATAGTGACCTGATTGATGAGAATATAAAAGATATCCCTTCCACATTGTGACTTTCCCCATTGCAATTTTAATACTGTGGGCTAGCATAAAAAATTAAATGTGAATTTTCTGGGATTTTGCAAAAGTTGCAAATGATAGAAAATCATTAGAAACTCAGAAATGCACAAAGTAGCCTATGACCAAGTACTTAACCCAGATTTAAAATAGGGTGTTACAAACACACCATATAAGAAAAAGAAAAAAAAAATCTGACTTCTTCTTTGGTACCAAAGGAGAGTCAAAAAAATTTCATGAAGGCACTATGCCTTTAACTCCTGTGATGCTGAAGGGATACCTCTACATTCTTTAAAACTTGAAGGAAGTTTTAAAAGACAACTCAAGCATCTGTAAATGACCTCCAGTAATAGCAAATTATTCCTTATTCCTTGCTTTGTCTAACCTAAGACCTTCTCACTGCAGGATAAATCCTTCTGATTTCACGAGAGCTCAAGAGATAGAGAAAGGTGAGTGATGAGGTTCTTGGATGAAGGTTTGCATGGAAACTATGATTATCCACAAATCATAGAGACTAAGAGCTTCTTTGAAATATATAATATTCACCTGTGCTCTGGATCCTAGGAATGGACACTTTTCCTGATTTTCTAGAAATGTTCAGATTTGAAGCTTGAAAAAGGAGGTTGTAAAAAAAGTAGTTTGAAGAAAATACATGCTTATAGTTAATTTGCCTCCTCCCATCGCATAATAGCTACATAGTTATATTTAAATACATATTTATTGGAACATTATCTCTTTCTATAGAATGTAAATTCCTTTGAGAACAAGGACTGTTATAATTTTGTCTTGGCATCCCTATTTCTTAAACAGTGGCTGACCCAAAGAGGATACTTAAGAAATGTTTATTTATTTGATCAGAATATTGAACAGCCCACGAGAAGTGAAGGTACAATAAATACTTGCCCAAGAATGCTCCTCAACTGATTGACCTTGGTGGGAAAAGGCACCCAGTTATTTGGGGATTCACAAAATATGGATATACTATGCAATGTGCCGCCAAAGACTTTTGGTTTTGATGCTTATAAATAAATAAACAAACAAACAAACAAACAAACAAATAAATAGACCAAAGAGCTAATTAATTAACTAATTAATTAATCAATATAAGTATATGTATATATATAAGTATGTATATGTACATATATAAATAGTTACATAACATGATGGAGAAGAATAATTGCTAAATTTGAAAATGAGTTCAAATCCCAGCTTTGCCACTTACTACTTAGTTGAGGCAAATAACTTTTGGAGGGCCTGGGTTCTTCATCTACAAAATGGAGAAGCTGGAATAGATGACCTTTAAGATTCCTTCCAGCTCTAAATCTATGACTTTCTAATAGCAGGGAGAATTCCCCAGCAAAATGGTCCCTTTCTAATTGTCCTCCAAAACACTTAACATTTTCAAGTTGAACTTTTAGAAAATGCATTGAGGCAATAGAAAAACGGGCAGTTTGGAGATATTTCTTTGCCCAATTTAGGACGAAGGCTAATGTTTGATTGACTTTAAGTTATTACTGTTTTATCTTTCAAATATTTTTTGAGTTTTGTGCATTGGATTTTATTTTTTCTCTGCTTTTCTTTTTTAAAAATTATTTTCATTTTTCAAATACGTGTAAATGACAATTTGTAACATTTTTTAAAATTTGAGTTTCAGATTCTCTTCCTCTTTCCCTTCCCTCTTCCATCATTGAGAAGGCAAGCAATTTGATATAGGCTATACATATATAGTCACATAAGACATATTTCCATATTAATCTTGTGAAAGAAATTTGCATTAGATTAAAAAACCTACATTCATTTTTTCTGTGGGAGTGTGTGTGTGTGCATAAGCAGGATGTGGGGTAGAAACATAAAGAGGATCCTTGAAATCACTAAGGCTTCTGAATTAATAGATTTCTGTACATAAAAAATTACAAATATAGAGTCTAGGGCTGACTAGCAACAGCTGAATTAAAATCAACACCTGAGAGAGCCTGGTAGTTTTTTGAAACTGTAGCCCTAGCCAAAGAACAACTAACACTTTCAGAGGCAGTGTTGAACAGGAGCAAGAGCATTGGGGTAATAGGCAAGTAAAAGATGGGTATTATTCCTTACAAATTTGTTTGTATTTTATATGCATGTAAAGGAAACCTTGTCCCTACTTTGTATGTGTATTTCTTCCCAATATAATTTTAAAAAAGCATATTGGGGCACTAGGTGACTCAATAGATTAGAAGCCAGACCTAGAAATGGGAAGTTCTGAGTTCAAATGTGACTTCAGATCCTTTCCCATCTATGTGACTCTAGTCAAGTCACTTAAATCAAATTGCCTAGTCTTTGCTGCTCTTCTGCCTTAGGACCAATACTTAGTCCTGATTCTAAGTTAAAAGAGAAATAAAGAGTTTTTCTGAAAGAAAGAAAATGTGAGAGACTGGTACAGAAGAGGAGAAGAGAAGAGGGAAGAGGAAAGGAAAGGAGCTATCTAAGAGGTTCAGTGGACTTCAGTCTCAGTCAACAACACAACATGGTACCTATAAAGACTAACAAAACTGTTACCTACACTAAAAACATAGTATCAGAACAAGAGTGGTGACAGTACCATTGTATTCTGACTGTGTAAGAAGCAAGGCAAGCCAGGCATTTTGGAATTGTGAGAGATGGAACACTGAAGGAGGAGACAAGAGTGATGGGCTGAAGCAAAGACTTCTGGCAAAAAAAAAACCAACTGAACGCTTAAGCTTTGGGGTTTACAGTCCAGGAGGGAGGTGTTTTTTTGTGGGGCTCTGGGACCCACAAAGTGAAATCTGGAGAGTTTCTTGAGACCTTCAGTAAAGATTGATTGTATCACTTGATCTCTATTGGTTCCTGATCACGTTGGAAATATACAACAACAGTTTCTTCAGTTTGGCCAGGGATGTCTGGACTTCTGTGGGGAGCCGACCCCTGGGACCCACAAAAATTGCCTTGGGCCTTGCCCTTCAATATCCTCTTTAGTTAGTAACAATTCTAGCTATAGGAGTACTATTTGGGGATTGGGTCAGAGAAGCTGTGATTTTGGGGAAAGCAGAAGAAACTCTGTGGTACCCTGCACAGTCAAGGACTGAAAAGGGGACTTAGGGAATTATCTGCACCACTTTTCTTGAGAACCTCATTTTATTTTCCTTGATCATTTTGTTCCTGAATAAACCCTAAAGTTTGACTTAGATCAGAGTGAACTCAGTTGGTGAGAGGGAATGAGTGGGTTGAGGGAGGAAGGAAAGCAGACCTCCATTTTAAACCTGATCCCAGTTGGGGAATTTCTCAGGGAGGCTTCAGTGTGCACTGTCTGGCACAAACATCTTATTGAAGTCATACTTGTTTCCCCTGGAGAAGACATTCCTTTAACTTCTCTACCCTGGCAGGAACGTCCAGGGATCCCCATTTTTTCCAAGAAACCCCATTTTGTTTCCCTAGAAAGGAGGGGTGGCTGTGAGGGAGAAGTGGCCCTTATACATCAACCTAGGGGGTTAACCACTACACCCCAATCCTCCTGATCACCCCCCTTCTTACAACTGCCCCTGTTAATCCAAATGTGGAGTTTGGAGTTCAATTCTGGGGGTCATGTTTTAGGGAATACAGTGAAAAGCTGGAGAGGGTCAGCTAGAGAGAGGTGATGACTAGGAGAAATAAATGAATGAAAGTTTTCTATCTTGGAGATAAGAACACTTAAAGACATAATAAATACTTTTGAGTATTTGAAGGACTGTCAAGAAAGAATGATTAGGGCTAGTTTACTTTATCCAATCTCCAAAATTACAAGAAATTACAAGAAAATCTCCAAAAATACTTAGAAATGGTTATCCACTACGTCATGGATAAGAGAGAGAGAGAAAAAAAAGATAAGGAGAGGTGGGGAGGGAGAGAAGGGAGAGACAGATAGATAGATAGATAAACAGATTCCTAATTGGATTTGGAGCTAGAATCCCAGGTTCCAATCCTACTTTTTTTTCTTGGCTTTCATTTTTTCTGGTCCTCAGTTCATCTGTAAAATCAAAGATTTGGACTAGATGAATTCCACAATCCTTTCTAGATCTCATGGTACAAAGATAGAGCTGTCTCTAGACCTGAAGTTCAAACCTCTCTGCCTCCTTAAATTATATTTGATTTCTTTCATGTTGTCTCACCTGCAATGATACCAGCTCCTTGAGAAAAGGGGCTGTTTTTTAAAAAAAAATCTCTGTATCCCCAGGATCTAGCATAGAGCCTTATGTATAGTGGGCACTTACTAAATTGATTCATTGAATCTAAACCACCTATGTCAAGAAGAACCTTATTTAAGTCTTCTAAATCCTGGGGTCTATGACAGTATAGTGCTGGGTAAAATTGCCTTCTGATTAACCTAAAAAATCAGTTACCCAGAACCTCCACTTTTCCATATATTCTGGTTAAAGACACGCAATTATACTTGGAGTGCCAAGAAAAAAATTCCTTAGAAGATTTAAAAAAAAAAAGGTTTCTTGTTGAAATCATTTCTGGATATTATGCTCCTTTCAGCCACCCTGAATAGTGAATTACGACCCTCTACCCTCTCAAAAAAAAAAAAAAAAAGCAAGTGCTTGCATGCACACACACACACATGCGCACACGCGTGCACACACACACACATACACACACACACACACACACACACAGAGGGATAAGGGTCTGACCTTGTCATCCATCCCTGGTTATAGTGCTGCAACTTTAGCATCTGCTTAATTGCACTGATTTACAATCTGTTGCCAGTGAAGCAAAGTAATTAATTGTTTTTAAATGGTATTTGAGATTTTTAGAAAACTGACCTTAAGGTTAATGGTTCATAAACTTCATTTATACATCCATTAGAAACATGAAAAGGGGAACAGATCCACGATTGTGCATGAGAGAAGAGTGAACATTTTCTAGGTCTCTTTGTCATGGCCTCTAAAGATGTTAGCCACTGGGGGGAATTATTTTTCTCTAGACAAACGATAATATTTATAAAGCATGTGGCACAGTGCTAGCATATAGTAGGAGTTTAATAAATGTTTGTTCCCTCCTTACACTTCCTGAAAACAAGCAGACTAACTAATGGGAATGTACCTTAAGTCCTTCAGGATTATAGCTCAGGTATTCTCTTAGTGCTAAATTATGAGAGAAGATGCACATTCACCCAATCCTGTTTCAGATCCCGAAGTTTCACTTATATATTGTACTGGACTGGAGTTCAGAAGACATGTTTTTTTTAGATGCACTGATGAGGCCATTTAAACTGGGGATAACCTCCTCAGAAAGAAATGTTGGAGTCAGAATGTAAATGAAAGCATGTGATTTTTCACTTGTTTATTTGGGGTTATGTTTTAAGGTCTTGGCTTTATATGATTATTCTCTTTAAAAAATGAACAACTTGGAAATATGTTTTGTAAGATAATACATGTATAGCCCAGACTGAATTGCTTCCAGCTCTGGGAGTGGGGAGGGAAGGGAGAAAGGGAGACAATTTGGATCATGTAACTTTGGAAAACTTATGTGGAAATTTATTGCACATAATTGGAAAAATAAAGAAATCAATAAACAAATTTAAAAATAACTGTGGATAAATCTCTTCAGTCCTCCACAGAGTAGGAAGTCCAGCCTTTTATAGGCAAGTCAAAAGGATCTAAGTTTCACATAATGATAACAGATAATAATCATAGTCATTAATATTTACACCATCATAATAGCTAGCATTTATGTAGCATCTTAAGGTTTGCAAAACACTTTACAAATGTTATCCTGTTTTGTCCTCACAGCAACTCTAGGGATCTGTGCTATTGCTGTTCTAATTTTTAGATGAGGAAACTGAGGCAGGTAGAAAATAAGTTTGCCCCATGTTACACACAGTTAGGAAGTTTCTGAGGTCATATTTAAACTCAAGGTTTTCCTGACTCCAAATCTAACATTCTTCCCACTATTCCACCTAACTACTTCCTAAAGCTTTTTTTTTTTTTTAACTTTACTTTTTGGCTTAGTATGAATTCTAAGACAGAAGAGTAGCAAAGGCTAAGCAATCATGGTTAAGTGATTTGCCCAGGATCACACAGCTAGGAAGTGTGTAAGGTCAGATTTGAACTCAGATTCTTCAAACTCCTGACCTCTCTTCCCAGAGTTTTTTTCCTTCAGCAGCCTGAAGCAGGGTTGGCTTTGTCCATGTTCTCTCTTAAACTGGAAGCCAGAAGTACTAAAACTGAAGAGCTTCT
The DNA here is from genome assembly GCF_016433145.1 of Gracilinanus agilis. NCBI lineage: Eukaryota > Metazoa > Chordata > Mammalia > Didelphimorphia > Didelphidae > Gracilinanus > Gracilinanus agilis. The sequence continues at coordinate 226,083,790 of NC_058130.1, forward strand.
CCTTTCTCTCCTGTCCACTCTGCCATGCTCCTTTGAAGGTTCAGGATGTTGATATCTACCAATAAGGAAAGAATCCCATAAGAAAGGACTTTGTGATTAGAGCTACACCTATACGTGTGAATGTTTAACTTCACCATCTATCAAGAGATCATCTTCCAGCTGACTGTTACAATTAATCATTAACAAACATTTCATCAAGCACTTGCTCTGTGTCTGGCATTATTCATAGTGCTGGAGATATGAAGACAAAAACTAAACAGTTTCCAGCTTCAAGGAGTTCATATTTCCATTGAGGGAATAACATGTACAAATCAACGTTTGTCCATGATATTTATAGACAGTGAGATAGTAAACTGTATAGAAGACTGGACTTGAAATCAGGATGACTCATCTTCATGAGTTCAAATCCAGCCTCAGATACTAGCTATGTGATTCTGGGATAAATCACTTAACCCTGAGGCTTTACTTTTCTTCTCTGTAAAATGAGCAGGAGAAGGAAATGGGAAACTATTCCATTATCTTTGCCAAGAAAAACCCCAAATGATGTCATGAAGAGTAGGATACGACTGAAACAACTGAATATACACTCATTATTTACAAGTTAAATATAAATAATTTTTTTATTTGACAAAAATTAATTAATTAATTAAGAATATTTTTCCATGGTTACATGCTCAATGTTCTTTCCCTCCCCACCTGTTAGCCCCTCCCATAGCCAATGAGCAATTCCACTGGTTTTACATGTGTCATTGATCAAGATCTATTTCCATATTATTAAAAATATAAGTAAATTTTGAGGAAAAGGTACTTGGAGGACTAGGGAAGGCCTCATGGAGAAAGCCTCAACTGAGGGAAGGAAAGAAACAAAGAATTTAAAGAGAAACTAATAAAGCAGAAGTGAATTCAAGGCATGGGGATAGGTCCTGAGATATGAGACTGAGAAGATTTATTTCTAATATCTAATGAGTTGAATTCTTTCTTTTTGGGGGTTTTGAATTGAGACTCAGGTATGTCTCTCAGACCTCTTTACTTGTACTTTTCTTCCTAGCAAATTCTAGGAATGTTTCTTCCCCCCACCCCAAGTATCTCTCATGGTAGGGTGAAAGAAAAGTGAGATTCTGATTCAGCGTAGGCCAAGTGTGTTTGCAAATAGTGGGACAGAGCTTTGAATCTCACATTGAAAAGTATTGCACAAAGTTACTCCTAACTGGGGAGAACCGGATTTGTTCTTTCAGATATTAGATTCTAAGACCAGGCAGTTGGTTTTCCACCATCAATCGAGGAACTGGGGAAGGACCACCTCCTCATTAGCTATTCACCACTTAGAGATATCTTGGGATGTCATGGGGAGGGCTGGATAATGAGCTTCCAGCACTGTATTTAATGATCCAGGCAGCTGAATTTCTTTGTCTATGATCACCAGGAGAGATCATTGATCAATTAATTTGTTGTTTATTGCTAGCCTGATGAATAAATTGATTTTATTACTGGCAACCCAGTCTCTCAGAATTTTTAATCACAAGATGCAATGATATGTACAAAGACCAGCAAGTAATCCAGTTTGGCTGGAGGGTGATATGAGGTAGGAAAGTCTGGCTAGAGATAGACTAAGACTGGTTTTAAGGGCTCAAACCAGAAGTCGGTGGAAGATTTTTAGAGGAAGAGGAAGTGAGGGTACAGTCAGGCCTATCCCTTAAGAATTGAGATCTTTTGACAGCTATGTGGTGGTTGGATTGGAGAGGAGAGAGAAAGAAGGCAGATAGTGCTTCTTTATGTAAATGAGAATCTGCACTTGGTATTTCTGCTGGGAGCCATCTACTCGCCTAAGGCTTTTCAAAATATTTTGTGGCATCACTTTGGACAATCCTTTTGTTGTAGTATCTTTAGAACTGTGGGGAACAAAACTAGAAAGCAGCTTCTACAGTAGTTTAGAGAGCCACAGTAAATCCCTGGGGCTAACACTAATAGCCTCGGTTTCTTTTTCTAAGGGCTACTTTTCACAGAATCTTATTCCTTGAGCATAGACCATCTCTCCAGGGATAAACAGAAACCAGACATTTCTGAGAGGGTGGGGAATACTTCTGTGTTGCTTCCATGTATTTTGTGTAAAGTAAACCATGTCTGTATTGCTCTCTGTGGGGAGCAGGGCTCCTTTGCTCATCTTCAAAACCTTCTCACCAGTTCCTTCTGGTTTTCCCCCTTTTCTAGACATGGGACACAGAACAAAATTACCTCAGGGGACTCCTTTCAGTGCGACTCGCTCAGCAACTCAAACTCAAAGCCATATTGAGAATTAGCCATCCCCAAACCAAATATATGCTTGTATGTATGTACAAGTCACTTGCTAGTCATTAATGAGGATTATTACTATTATTATTCTTTGATAATAATAATTACTAGTATTTAAATAGCACTTCAAGGTTTGCAAGATGCTTAATATATACATCTCATTTGATTCTCACAACGATACTACGGGATAGGTGCTACTATTATTATCATTTCTATTATTCCTATTATCTCCATGATGTCTCGTCATTCCCTATTTCCCACAAGGCAACTAGATAGCACGCTTATGGTGCAAACACCAAGAATTATACTTTAAGTAGGATGCCATTATATTAACTAGGCAGCTACATTGTATACTGTATAGAGTGCCAGGCCTGGAGTTGGGAAGTCCTGAGTTCAAATCCAGCCTTAGCCTCTAGCTGTGAGACCCTAGAGAGGTCACTTTGAAACAAGTTTGCCTTAATTTTCTCTTCTGTAAAATGGGGATAATAGTAGCATCTAACCCACAGTATTGTTGTAAGGATCAAATGAAATAATAACAGTAAAGCAGTTAGCACCCTACCAGGCACACAGTAAGCACTTTAAAAATGATAGTTATTTTTAATTTTATTTTACAGATGAAGAAGATGAGGCAAGAGAGGTTATGTGAATCAGTCAGGGTCCCACAACTAGTATATTCTTGAGACAAGATTTAAATTCAGGTCTTCGTAAACTTCTATAAGATGCAAGTGAATCACGTGCATGTACGTGCATTATGTGTATATGTGCATTGTATATGCATTTTTGTATACATTTGCATACTTGAGTTCCTTGAGACCAAATGCCATGACATGCTACATACATACATACACACTCACAATACCATATCTATATTAATATCTACCTATCTTCATAGAGAGAGAACTCATGGTGTTTGGCTTCAAGAATCCAAGAGTAAGAATTATAGGATGATAAGATGTAGAGAAGGATACAAGAGTTGCTTTTATAAGGGGATATTTACTTCAAAGATTTGTAAATCAGAAGTAGAAGTGTTCTTCATTATTCCTGGGGAATACTTTCCCTTTATGTTACTTGGGGAGAGTAAGCTTAATATAGTTTCTATATAGCACGGGTCCCACAAAGTTCACTTCCAAATGCATCATGGTTGGCTGATGGTTGGGTGAGTGTGAATCCCTGTTACTGCTGGACCTGGCAAATGAGCTACCCATCTCACTCCTTTTTTTCTTTTGAGTTACCATTTATTTTTAATTTTTAAAAATATATATAACATAACATAATATGTAACAATAATAATATAGTACATATGACTTGTTATAAACATATAATAAATCATAATAAATATGCTTATCCAAGAGAAGCAAATTCTTACATCAGCCATGTCCAAAAATCTGCCTCATTCTTTCCTGCCCTCCCTCCTCCCCAAAAAGGTGGGTAATATTATATAGGTCATGCATGCATATATTATCGTATAATACATATTTCCCTGTTCATCATGTTGTGAAAGATATATATTGCTGATACTAGAAAAAATTCATGGAAGAAGAAAAGCAAAGAATGGGATATTTCAATGTGTATTTGGACTCTGTCTGTTCCTTCTATGGCAGTGGATATTATTTTTCATTATGAGTCCCTTGGAGTTGTCCTAGATCAGTCATGGCGAGCCTATGGCATGGGTGCCAAAGATGGCATACAGAGTGCTCTCTGTGGGCACATACAACCCTCCCTCCACTACCCCCACCCCCAGTTCATTACTAGAAAGGCAGAGGGACTTGGGTGGAGGTGTTCCCCTTCTCCTCTCCACCATGCTTGATGACATTTTTTCATATTCCCCATCTCTCTCTGCTCATAACTCCACCATATTTATTTTCAAAGGAGACTAGTAATCCAGGTGATTAGAACAAAGTTAGGATCAGGCAGGGGTTGCTGCTTCATATGAGTCAGCTACCTTTACTGTTTCATGAGTGCAGATTGCTTCAGGCCAATGTCACATAAGCTTGGCATTTGGCCATAAGGATAGCTCAAGGCTAAAACAGTGCAAATCCAGGGGCAGCTAGGTGGCTCAGTGGATAGAGAACCAGACCTGGATACAGGAGGTCCTAGGTTCAAATCTAGTCTCAAATGCTTCCTAGTTGTGTGATCCTGGACAAGTCACTTAAACCCCCATTTCCTAGCCGTTACTGTTCTGCCTTAGAACCAATACTTAGTATAAATTCTAAGACAGAAAGTAAAGTTTAAAAAATACAGTGAAAACTCATTCCTTTTACTAGAAAAGCTTATTAAAATAAATGACTTCCTTTGGTCACATTCTTCTTTCCCATGTTCCCTTTTAAAAGGCAATACTAAAACTGCATAATCTAGATGAAACCTTGGAATCCAAGGTACAACTAATCAACAAACATTTTTAAATACCATCTCTTCTTCCCCCTCACCCAGAGAGCCATCCCACCACAAAGAATTTTTGTTGGTTCATATGTTGAGCCAATTGAAGCACACAGATGTTTTTCACATGAACTATTACTAAACCAACCCTCCACCTCCTATTTTTTTGCAGTTACTTTTTTGAACCTAAATGTAATTACTTTACATTTATACTTGTTAGTTTCTACCTTGTTGGTTTTTGTCATTGATATTCCTTTTGACATTTGGAAAGGCACCGTGCCCAAGAGAACGTCCCTCATTGTAGGCAATGAGCTGTTAATGTGAAGTAATGTATCTTTGGCAAAAGTCCATGCTCAGAGACTATCTTGGCCCAGATGTTGGCCAGATGCCTAGTTGAGGAGTTAGTTCTGTCTCTTCTAATGACATTAGGCTCAAAGGGAAAGAAAAGCAGAGCAATAGAAAATAAAACATTTAGCAGAGGTGAAACAGCGAATGTGTGAAGTAATCAACTCACTAGTCTCAATACATAGATACTTGTGGCACTTGGGAAATGTGTTGGATATGTTAATAACTGGTACAGTTATTAGCTCTACCCAACCCCAAAGACATAGTTACTGTATCCTAGAGAAATCAGAGGAGTTGAATCAGAATATGAGATGATAAATATAGCTCTCAAAAGCTAAAATCAAGTTTTTAAAAAAAAATCAAGCTTGGAAATGAAATAAAATTATATTATTGTGAGTACCTTTTGGTTTTCAAGATGCAACAACGTTTTATTCCTAAAATAAAAATGGACCATATGAAGCATATTTCAATTGTCGACTATAGAACATTAATTAGATAAAGAAAAAAAACATGAGGAGGGAAAGTAAGATTTGCCCAAATGTAGAATCATAGAATGGTATAGCTAGAAGGGAAGTTGGAACTTAACTAGTAGAATCAAGCCTTTTTATAGCTGAAGAAATTGAGACCTAGAGGATTGGATAAACATTTATTAAGTGGCTAGTATGTGTCAGGGACTGTGCTAAAAGAGAACTATTTTATACAAGGCTACACAAGCTAATTAGCAGTAGAGTCAGAACTCCTGATTTCCCATCCAACGAAATTTCTAAAAATTAATGGAATTCATACCTAATCACACCTCCACCCTTACTTGACACAGGTAAAATAAAACAATTTACAAGAAATGCCCAGTCTCTTTGGAAGAGGAACACAGAGGAGGTATAAGAATTTCAAAGTGATATGGTAATTAGCCCCAAGAAACTTTCATGACCTTTCCTTTTTCTTTTTTCTCTCTCACTCTGAAAGACTCTGGAGTGCTTGTAGTGATTCATTACCAACCAATCCCTTTCCTTATTCTTAGCTTGCTCTAGTACTAACTTTTTTTTAAGCATTACCTTTTGTCTTAGAATCAATCAAAATCTGTTCCAAGGCAGAAGAACAGTAAGGGCTAGGCAAATGGAGTTAAGTGATTTGCTCAGGGTCACATATATAGGAATTGTCTAAGACCAAACCTGAACCCAAGATCTTCCATTTCCAAACCTGGTTCTCCATTCACTGAGTTACCAAACTGCCCTGTTCTCTAGTATAAGTATTTTTCTAGTGGATGGAAAAATCTGCAGGCGGGTAGGGGAAGGAAGGAAGTGGAAGAAGGGCAAATCCTCTGCAATTCTCACCACTTCTTTTTGTCACTACAATTTTCTACTTATTATTTTCCTTAGTCATATCTCATCTCTTCCCACATCTCCCCCACCTAGACTGTTCCTTCCCCATCATTCCTTTTTTTTTTATCAATTAATTATGTAAAATTATGTAAAACATTTCCCGATTAGGTATATTGCAAGAAAAAGATGATACCGCACTTTGTACTCAGAGTTCATTAGTTCTCTCTCTGAAGTTGAATAGCTTTTTATCATCATGAGTCACCTGGAATTATCTCAGATCATCACATTGATGCCAAGTTTTTCTATTGTTGCTTCTTTACACAATGATCTCCTGGTTCTCTCATTTCATTTTGCATCAGTTCAAATAGGTCTTGTTATGTTTTTGTTGTTTCTTTTTGAAACCACACTCATGTTTTTTCAATAACACACTAGTATCCCATCACAATCATATACCAAGACTTGTTCAGCAATTCCTCAATTAATGAGCATCCCTTCAATGTCCAATTCTTTGCTAACACAAAAAGAGCCCTGTTAATATATTTGTACATATAGGTCCTTTTCCTTTCTCTTTGATTCCTTTGGAGCACATACCTAGTAGTAGAATTATTGGATTAAAGGCTATAGACAGTTTTATAGCCCTTTCAGCATAGTTCCAAGTTATTCTCCAGAATAATTGAACCAGTTCACAATAGCCCCAAGAGTTCATTAGTATACCTATTTTTTTCCTCATCCCTTATAGAATTTTTTATTTCTGATAAGTGTGAAGTGATACTCAGAATTGTTTTAATTTGCATTTTTCTAACCAATTGTGATTTAGAAGATTTTTTTCATATGACCATAAAGAGCTTTAATTTCTTCTCTGGCAAACTTTCTGTTTATATCTTTTGACCATTTATCAGTTAGGGAAAGGCTATTTTTTAAAATAAATTTTAGTCAGTTCTCTATATATTTGAGAAATGAGGTCTTTCTTAGAGAAACTTATTATAAGACTTTTTGATATTATTCCATTTTGGTACCTTTTAGCAAAATGTAGTTTCCCTCATAACTTTTATTTAGGTCTGTTTTTGATTTTGCTTTGAGAGCACGATTGCTAGCCCTGTCTTTTTAAAAATAGAATCTGCTCCCACCCTTTAATTTAACTCTGTGCGTGTCTGTTTGTTTCAAGTGTATCTCTTGGAAAAACGTCTTGTTGGATTCTGATTTTTAATTCATTCTGATATCTGCTTCTGTTTTATGGTTAAGCTCATCTCATTCCCATTTACAGCTCTGAATGCTGTTTATTTCTTTCTATCTTTTTTTTTGTTTCTTCTCTCTTTTTTATCTTGTTCCTCCTGAGAAGTCTATTTTCCTTCTGACAACTGCTTCCCTTAATATGCCCTCCCTTTTATCATCCTCTCCCCATATCCCTAATCCCAGTTCTCTTTTTTCCCCTAATTGATAAAATAGATTCCTATATCTAGATGAGTGAGTGAAATAATTGCAAAGAGAGTGAGGTTTTAAGCATTGTCCATCATCCCTCTATTTCTCCTTCTACTATAGAAGCTCTTCCTTTAAAGCCTTTTTATGTGAGAAAAATTTTCCCATACTTCCTCTCCCTTCTCCCTTTCTTCAATGTATTCCACTTTCTCATTGTTATGTTTTTTTGAACATGATCCCAAATAATCAATTCACATTCATGCCCTCTGTCTATATAGACTCCTTCTGATAACCCGAATAATGATAAAGTTCAATTATATGCATTACTGCCCCACAAAGAGATGTAATTATATTCTATAAGAAAGTGTGTAGCATGTTTCATCATTAGTCCTCTAGAATTGCAATTGGACATTAAAGTGATCAGAGTCTCTGATTTTTTTTATAAAATTGTTTGTGTTTACTCTATTGCTTGTTATTATATACATTGTTCTTCTGGTTATATTCACTTTACTCTGCATCAGTTTGTATAAGTCTTCCCAGGCTTTTCTGAAACTGTCTCCTTCATCATTTTTTATAGAACAATAGTATTTGATCACATTTATATACCATAACATATTTAGTCATTCACCTATTGATGGACACCTCCTCAGATTCTCATTCCTTGTTACTTCAAAGAGATCTATAAAGATTTTGATCCATTTTTAGAGTTTGCTTTTCTTAGAACAAATGTCTTCCTTATTCTACACTCATTTCCCCTTCTCCCTTCTCCCCTTTCTTTTTCATTTCTCTGTTGAGTGAAATATATCTCTTTACTCAATTGTATGTATATATTCTTTCCTCCTTTGACTTTTTCAGGTGAGAAAGAAATTCAAGTGTCAACCACTTTCCCCCTCCCCCCACTTTCTCTTTAGATCATTGCCCATTCATGCTCTGTTTTTTCTTTATTTTTTTAAACGTTTGCCTTCTGTATTAGAATTAATATTATATATTGGTTTTAAGGCAGAAGAATGGTAAGGGTTAGGTAGTAGGGACTAAATGACTTGCCCATGGTCACACAGCTAGGAAGTGACTGAGGCCAGATCTGAACCCAGGACCTCCCATCTCTGGGCCTGGCTCTCAAACTACTGAGCTACCTACTGCCTCTCTGCTTCTCTTAGAAAGTTTTTACTGATTATGTGAAATAATTTTCTGCATTCATTCTTTCCCTTTCCCCCCACCCTAATGTGTTCTTCTTTCCTTCGCTTTCTATTCTTCTTTTAAGATGATCAAAATAAACAGATTCACTCCTATTTATCTTTGTATAAATAGACTGTCTTTATGACCCCTGGTGATAGGGTTCAGTGGGGATTCATTTAACATCTTTCCCTAATAGAATGTAAGTAGTTTTTCTTTGTTTAGTGTTATAAAGAAAGAGAGGGGCCTAGGGAGATATAGATATGCAGTGAGGTAGATGTGTCTCTGAATTCTCCCTAGGTGCTGGTGATGGGGGAACACCAACCCCAATCATCCTTGCTAGTTGTTATAATTTCCCCTTTCAATAACAGTTGCCCAGGGAAGGACCCCGAAAGGTTAGGTGGATGGGTAACCCTTTCAGATCCAACCTAGGTTTGGATAAATTATTAATATTGGGCTCTGATTAGCCTTGGATCACGTTTGCTATCTGACTTCATTGGCTCCCTCCCCAAGGGTCATGATATAAAGACCACTCAGGAAGGTGCTTATTAAACACTCTTTATCTATAATCTAAATCAGGGAAAGGATAATCAAGATAAGGATTGGGGATTGGAGACCCTGTCAATTTAATATCTATAACCTATAATCACTTAGGATTGGAAGCTATTGATTTAGTAGAAGCTGGACCTTTGTTCTTCACAACCCCTCTGGCTCAGCCTGGCCAATGCCAAGCCAGAAAATGGTGACTGTTCTTGATGCAGCTGTGTTGGTGATTTTATTCTCTCAGCTTTCTCACTATCAGTGTTTGGTGATGTAATAACCCTCACAACCTTCAGGAAATATTCAGATCCTATTAAACCCTCTTCTTCATAGACCTCCCAGACTCCCTTCACCACCCAGGGACCCAGTGACCTAAAGAGCTAGGAAGATTCAGAGATCTAAAGATCTAGGGGACCAAAAACCCAAAAGACCAAAGACCAAAAAAACCAACAAAACAAAACAAAACAAAAAACCTCCAAGTGGCTGTTAGGGGTATTTATACTCCTAGGCCAACCAACTTTGCCCCTGGCTCATGGCATCTGGGAACATTCCAATTTCTCTAACTGCCTCCCTTGTCAATCAAGGTGACATCCAACATTTCTCAGGATTTGAATATAACATGAGTCTCTTATGATTGTTTATTCATGTTTATCTTTTTCAAGTTTCTCTTAACTCTGATACTTGAATTTCAGTTTCTATGTCTTTCCATCACAAATGCTTAGAAGTTCTTTATTTAATTAAAAATCCATTTCCCCTGTATAGGATTATACCCAGTATTGTTGGGTAAGTTATGGCTTGGCTGTAAGCCTATATACTCTGTCTTCTGAAAGATTGTATCACTAGTTCTCTCCTCCTTCATAGTGGTAGCTTTCAAATCATGTGTGATCTTGACTGTGACTCTATAGTCTTTGCAGTACTTTTTCTTTTACCTGGAAGTATTGACTTTTGGCTATCATGTTTCTTGGATTTTTCATTTTTCATTTTTCATTTCTTTCAGTAAGTTACCAATAAATTTGTTCTATTTAACCCTCTGTTTATAAGAGATCTGAACAACTTTCATTTAAGATTTCTTGAAATGTATTATCAAGGCTGTTTTTTTTTTTAACTCATTGGTTTCAGAGAGTCCAATGATAATTAATTTATTGGTCTTGATCTCTCTTCTGTATTATTGTTTGTGCTATGAGAAACCTTACATTTTCTTCATTTTTTTCCAGTTTTTTTACTTTGTTCTCAAGCTACTCTAAGATGGCCAATCATTCATCACCAGGTGGCAAGCCATCCCTCTAATCCCATCAAGAAGGCAGCAAATGAAAACTTCTTTGTTCTTCATTTAAGACATTAATATGTATCTGTCTTTATTACCTTGCATTTGGCTTCTGTGATTTCATCAGTCAAAAATGAGGGGATGGGGAATCAATCTGAAGTGTCCTGATCAATCCTCCTTTTCCTACAAAACGTATACTGTCAGACTCTGTTGATGTGTTAAATCATTTTGCTGATCTAATTTTTTTTCTTTTTTTATTCTTTGCTTCAAGGTAAAGGCCACTGGGTATGAGAGGTAGAAAAGGTATATTTGGAAATCAAGTGGATGTAAAAGCAAAACATGTCAATATGTTTTAAATTGAGAGTTAGGTAATTTGGAGAATTAATATTGAATTATAATAATTTTTATATGAAACCTTTGTTAAACCTAGGGTTTTTAAGGTCAGCCAGCTAAAGTAATTTACTCCTAGTCCTCAAGGCATCTCACTAGATTGGCTTTTGATAGAAGCAGGTTGGACAGCTGCTCCTTATTTATTTTATCTGTGAACAAAAACTATCTTTGGTAGAAAACTCAGCAATATCTAACCATATTGAACAACCAGCCACTGTAGTGAGAAGGTGTGTTGGAGTATTTTCTCATTTGAACAAAGACCCACCTCTTCCTGTGATAAAGTCCTGAGGAGGAGTTGGGATCTCTAAGTCCACCACTTAGTGACTATTTACCAAACAGAAATGTCTTGGGATATCCAGGGGAGGCGCTGAGTAGTGAGGTCACAAGGAGTATATATTGGTAGCAGAAGAGCTCTCAGGCTTTTTGGCCTCTGTTTATTGCTTCCCTTTTTTGTCCTGCTTGCACTCTTGGGTGCTCTGTTCAGATTATGGAGGAGTTCTACTGGCTAGATTGTCTTGAGGTTGATTAATAAATTAATTTAAAATTAAGAAATATAACTTCTCAAGAATTTCTAGCATTACAAATGGTGACCACAAAGAAGGAATTTTGAATTCTTGTGAGTTTTTTTCCCCAAATATTGGGCCCAAAGGTGGAACTTTTTTTTTTCACAATGAATGATTTTTCTGTTAGGTGTCAAAAAATTGGGAAGTTTCTGGTTTTGGATGAGCTGAGACTTGTGTGGCAATTCTGGGTGAGATTCATATTCATTGTATCATTTTGTCTAAGTTGTATTTTTTGTGAGTGACAGAAAGAGAGGAGAGAGAAGAGGAGAGGAGATGAAACAAGATGAAAAGAGAGGAGAGAAGAGGAGAGAAAGCCCCAAAGAGTGAAGGGCATTTTGGAGAAACTTTTTTTCCAAAATAAAAAGGAGTTTGTGCTGTGGTTTACTCTGAAAAGCCTCTGCTTTTCTAGAGTAACTTTCTTTTGGAGGAAGCATTTCTTTAGAGAAAAATTCCTGAGGGGAGAGAGGGCTCTCCAGAGCTGGAAAGACCATTTATGCTTTGAACCCCACAGTTTTTACTTAAAATTTTCCTTCTTTTTTTTGTCAGAAAGGGAATAGTAAGGAAAAAAGTGTCTTACCTTGGTTTTAATAATATAGGAATAAATTCAGGGTTTAATCTTAATAAAAAACAAACAAACAAAGCTGTGGAACAGCTATCTAGCCAAACCACATAACCCCTTGGGAAAGACTCCTTCAAAAAGATTAAAACCCATTAGAAAAAGGGGATTCCTTAAACTATAATTCAAAAGGAAAAAAATTAATATGGGAATAGCATTTAGTAAGAACACTGTCCCATGATGGACACCTTTAAAAAAGGGTATTTCTCTCTTGGGATCAATAGCAACTCCAGGTAGATCCAGGCAAGATGAAAAAGAATATAAATATTTTAGAATTATGATTAGCTAGGGAACCCCTTTCGGTCCAAAAAGGTTCTTTTGATTTTAAGACTGTGAAGATAGGATTAACTCTCCCCTAGCATATTTTTAGCTAATCAAATCAAGAACTTAAAGTATCCCTACTTACCATTAAGTATGAGAGTTCACAGTCACTTACTAGAGTAAGCACACATCTCCAAAGGTCACTGAAGACACTTCTGGGACCTCTGATTGAGGATTACCTGGAAATCCACATGGAGATTGATCTTGGGGAGGCCCTGTCAGGGCTGATCCTGGCTTCTCAGGAGTGGAGCTGGTAGGCTTATTAGAATCTGTTTCTTATCTACATTTTTCCATTTTCACTCTTTCCACCTCTTAGTAAATAAAGCTCCTAAAAGTCATTTTGACTTAAGCTGTAATATTTTTAAGTTGGGGACCACAATATTACTTTATAATTCTCATATTTAGTTTAAAACCCTAGATTTAACTCTTACAAGACATGGAAAGGATCAATATTAGCTATAAGGGATAAAAATCCCAAAGAACTTGAGTATTGGTATTTATTGGGATCCTTCACAAAGAATCAACCAGATAGCCTAATAACTCCCCAAACTTCCCTTATATTTTCATTTCCTTCTACTTCCTTCTTCCCAGCCCCCTTCCACTGCTTCTACTATTCCTCTATTCTACTTTCCCAGACCCTCTTGATTCTTATGTTCCATGTCACCTCCTATTCCCTTTCTCTACATCCAAGTCCCTCCTCTATCTCCTTTCACCAACCCAGCCCTTCCCATCTCAGTCCCTCCCATTCTACCCTCTGCAGACCTCTTATTTCATTTCCTCTTTCTGTCCCACCTTCCCAACCACTCCCCCTGCAAGTTTCCCTGTCTCAGTCCCTCCCCCAAACCCTTCCATCCTAGCTCCTCCCTACCCTTCTCCTCTCTCCAATCATGTCCCAGCCTTACTACTTATCCCTTACACCATTTCTACTTTTTAGCTCAGAGCTTTGCCTTGATTGTTTTATTGAAGATTGAACAAATTTCTGGCATTACATAGATATCCCTTAATTTATTCTGTAAATGAAAGTTTTGGTACAGTAAATGGGACCTTTAAGCTTTTTAGATTCTAAGTCCATGGAATGGTTTGGTAGAAGTTCCTTTATCTATCACCTTTGTTGATAAGCATTTAAACATATTCATTAACAAAAATAATTGTCACTGTTAACTAAATCAGCACCTTTTAATTGAATTTGAAATTAGATGAGGGTCATGAATATTTCACTCAAGTTCACAGTCTTTTTCCATTTTCTACTTAAAAAAAAAAAAGTACATGACCACATAAGCTGAGGGAAGTGGCAATATCCTTTCTTTTAACTCCTGACCATCCTGAATTCCATCCATTCATCCAAAATGATTTGAATGTTTCCAGCAATCAAGGCACTGTTCTGTGCTAGTAGACAGGAAACCTGTTTCCTGATCTTATGGGAAAACGTGCCCTGAATCCAACAGACCACTGTTGTAATTGGATGGAAAATTCTACATCAATCTTTAAATCCCAACTTAGGACTAAGGTCAGTAGATAAATCCTAGGAAGTTGTTGGAAATATAAAGAAATAAACTGACATACCCAAGGTCACATAACTGGTAAATAGCAGAGGTGTGATTTGAACTTCTGGTTTCTTGCTTTTGTAAACTCAGCATTCTGTCCATTATATCACAGTTTCTTATCATTTATTTTGGTCAAGACCTATGATTTCATATGTAGTGAATTAGTACTATGGAAACTTCCTGCACCAATGAAAATCAGCAATTGCTTTCTAATATACAGTTTTAAAGAGTTGTCTGAGGGGGTAACTGGGTAGCTCAGTGGATTGAGAGCCAGACCTAGAGATGGGAAGTCCTAGGTTCAAATCTGGCCTCAGACACTTCCTACCTATGTGACCCTAGGCAAGTCACTTGACCCCCGTTGCCTAGCCCTTACCACTCTTCTGCCTTGGAGCCAATATGTATTGGCTCCAAGACAGAAGGTAAGGGTTTAAAAAAAAAGAGTTGTCTGAGGCAATGTTATTACTGTATAATTTTTATTTTATATATGTTCAATTAACTCTTTATCGGTTCTAAAAGTTCTCCCAGATTTCTTTAAATCTGTCCCTTTTGTCATTTTTTATGGCACAGTAGTATTCCTTTATGACTATAGACTATAATTAGTTCAGTACAATAGACAAGAACCTTGTTAGTTTCCAGTTCTTTGCCAAAATAAAAAGAACTTAAATATATAGGTCATATAGGACTTTTTTCTCTTTCTTTGATATCTTTGAGGATATAGGCTCTAAAAGAGTGTAACTTGCCTAGGCTCACAGTCAGTAAATGTCAGAGATAGGACTTAAAACCAAGTTTCTCTGACTCTAAGCTCCTCATTCTATCCACTGTGCCACTACTAATGTTGTTTTGAATGTCCCTGACATTTATTCTCTCTTCTTTCACATATATCAATCTTATGTCCCCAACTAGGTTTTAATATCTCTTGTGATTTGAGAGTATTCCCAGGTGATAATCTCCTCTATTCTCCATAAAAGGCTGTCTTTTTCTAATCTTATGGAACTTAAAAGAGATATTTCATCAATTTAATTTACATTCCTCCAATCTGAATAAGGATTTAAAATGAAAGGCAAAGTAATGAATGATCTCTTCTTTCTTTTCTGATTTTCTTACCCATAAAGGTATCACATCTCAGGGTTAAGTCATTGCTTGAGTTACCCACCCCCTTCCTGGGAAGGAAATCATCAATAAAGGAAAAAGGTAGAAAGCAAAGAAAATTGAGACAATCATCAAGGGCTCCACATTATCACAAAGATGAGATGATCAGAGCTTGACTCAGGTAGGCAAGAAGAGTTTTGTTATTGTTGTTCAGTCACTTCAGTCATGTGTGATTCTTAGTGATCCCATTTGGGGGTTTCTTGACACATACAAGAGATGTTTGCCATTTTCTTCTCCAGCTCTCTTTACAGATGAGGAAATTAGGCAAACAATTAAGTGACTTGCCTCATGTTACATGGTCAGTATGTGTGTTTCCGGCAGGATTTGATCTCAGGTCTTTTTGACTCCAGGCTCTATCCACTGTGCCATGTGGCTGCCCATAAGAAGAGCAGGTAGAGAGTTTGATTAAATAAAACAAAAACTGAGATTTATGTACATCTACTATTGAGCCTATAAATTGCCCCATCACAGGTTGAATTTGGGGCATCTACTTGGCACAACATCTCTTTCAGCTTCCAAACATGCCCCTCAGTCTTAGTAGTATTGCTCTTTTATAACATCTTCTTACTTCAAGATTGTTTTTGTTCTAAATTCAAATCAGATTTTACTTGGACTTAAGTGTTGTGGATTGAGAGAAAGACTACATAGTGTAGATTTCCTTGGAATTCTCCGTTGCTTAACTCTCCAGAGTGACCTTGAAGAAGTCAAAAGAAGGAAAGAATTAGTTATAGAAAACATATGTAACAAGTTTTCACTATCCTGAAATGAGATGAAATTCTTCCTTCAATGAATCATAGATCTAACACCAGGAAGGACCTTTAAAAGCAATTTAGTCTAAGTTTTTCATTTGGCAGAGGTGGCACAATGGATATAACTCTGAACCTGGAGTCAGGAAAAGCCAAATTCAAATCTGACCTCAAACACAGTAGCTCTATGACTTTGGGCCAGTCCTTTAACCTCTCTGTATTTCAATTTCCTTATCTGTAAAATGAGGATAATAATGGCATCTATCATTGAGGGCTACTACAAGGATAAAATTAGAAAATATATGTAAAAGCACTTTTTAAACCTTAAAGCACTATATAAATGCTATTATTGTTGTTGTTAGAGATAAGAAAGAGGGCCAAGAAGTTTGCCTAAAGTCATACAGTTACCTGGCATTTGAGAGAGGATTTAGAGCAGTGATTCCCAAAGCAGGCGCTACCGCCCCCTGGTGGGTGCTGCAGCGAGCCAGGGAAGCAGTGATGGCCACACTTTTTTGGTATTACATTTTATTCTGAGTTTAATAAATAGTTTCATAATTTCTAGGGGGCACTAAGTAATATTTCTTCTGGAAAGGGGGTGATAGGCCAAAAAAGTTTGGGAACCACTGATTTAGAGCTATGTCCTCTGAATGCACAGTTCAAAGCTCATTCTATAATATTACAATTATATATATATATGTGTGTATATATATATATATATTAAAATTTTAATTATTTGTTTGTTACATTAAGATACCCAGGTAACCCCCTCCCTTCTTCCCCTCTGCTCATTAGATAAANATATATATATGTGTGTATATATATATATTAAAATTTTAATTATTTGTTTGTTACATTAAGATACCCAGGTAACTCCCTCCCTTCTTCCCCTCTGCTCATTAGATAAAGCATTATTTAACCCCAAATACATATAAAACTATGTTTTACCTATTTCTATTCATCATTTCTTCCTTTGGAGGTGAACATACACCAGTCATTCTTCAGACAATATTTCTGTTGCTGTATATAATGTTCTCTTGGTTCTTCTCACAAAATCAATTAATTATAAGTAGGATCAGTAAAAATGATACGGAATCAATTTAATCTCACCTAGATTCTGATTTCATGATGTTATAATGTGGAACTTTCGCTCTAGGTAGGGTCCACTTTTCAGACTATCAGAACAGAATGTGGACATTCATCTAAATGTATTGCTTCTGGCCTCAGACACTACTGTGTGACCCTGGGCAAATCACTTAACCCTGTTTGTTTCAGTTTCCTCATCTGTATATGGAGCTGGACAAGGAAATGGCAAACCACTCCAGGATCTTTGTCAAGAAAACTTCAAATGGGGTCACAAAGAATCTGACAACTGAAAAACGACTAACAGGAGAAAACAGAAAATACAAACTAATTGCTAGAGCAGTGAGCCTTCCAGAGTATAGGAATATGTAGTCCCTGTCCACCTATGCTTTGCTTTCCTTTTGAAGAACTTCATAGTGAAAAAGGCAGAAGGATGGAAAAGAGAGCAATGGTCAGTACTGATTTCAGTTTCAGTGTTCAGGTTCCTTCTAGGAAAAAGGTTTGGGCTAATTTCCACTTCAGCCAAGCACCAGTCTTCACCTCTACATCTAAGAAATGAAAGGGAGCAGGAAATTTCCTTGGTCATGATTCAACCATCAAGGGGGAAAGCTGCCACCTGGCATTGATATGCAGAAGCTTTCCACCTGTTATGTTTCCAAGTCATTTGTCAACGTCAGCACATCTGCTGCTCAGGGTCACTTGCCCATATTATTTTGGCATTCCTATATGCAAAATTAATGAGAAGGGCAACATATGAGGGGGCCCACAGGCTTCAAAAGGTTAATACCTCCCTTTTCATATGGTTACCATTGTTGCTATGGAGATCTCCTTTGGGATGTTTTCAAGGTTTCCCATGACAGGCTTAAAATTAATAAACGGCTTTGAACCAAGATAAAAATAAACTGGTTCCTCTATAGATGTTAAACCCAGATCATTTCCTGCCTTGTTTGTGTAGTATACAGACAGATGTGTCTGTGTGTAGCCAGGTGAGTTTCTGAACAAATTTGTGAGCACAATTGGATACCGGAAGATTATGTTTGTGTCCATTTGTATTTTGTATTTTTGTCCATTTGTATATTCTTTCCTGTTTTATAGATCTAAACTTAGAAAGGAGTTTAGAGGCCATGTAGTACCATCTCTCATTTTACAATTGAAGAAAGGGCCAGGGAGATTATGTGTTTTACGTACACAGGCAGTAAGCACTTAGAGACAGAATTTGAACCTATATTTACCAAATCTTAAGCTAACATTCTTTCCATGCTACCACAAAGAAAATTAAAGTTTCCTTCCCTGTCTCTTCAAAATGAGTATAAGTTTTTTGAGGGCAGGGACTATGCCATTCCTTTTTGTAGTTCCCAAAGAAGTGCCCTGGATATATTGCAGATATTGGAGAAAAGGTAGATGATTGAATAAATTATAAGTGGAAAAATTACTCCCATTGGGGGCAAGATAAGTGATCTTTCAATGATCTCTACTTAGCGAAATGGGGATTAGACAATTTAGGTAAGCTTCTATGAGGAGGAAGATGGTGATGTAGGACTAACTTTCATTAAGGGGGAGAAAAGATTGGGAATTTGAGAAGGCACAGCTAAGAGAGTTCACAATGTCACAAAAGATCTAGTAATGACATCAAAAGGGATATACAACAAGAAAAAAGAAAAGGATAGAATTGAACTCATGAACTAGAAATGTAACTCTTCCCACTATATTCGGCTGTCTCCATTGAAAGTTAACATTCCTAGGAATAAATTTTATGGAATTCTTGAGTCCAAGGAGTAAAAAAGCAGGCAAAGTAAAACAACACTTTAGAAAGAGGTATTTCACATTAATATCAATTAAAAAGAAGAACATATGAGATGGGAGGGGATAGTATAGGCTAGCTACCTCATTCTTATTTGTGCAGGGAAAGAAAAGAGTTAAAACAAGAGAGGGAGAAAGGGAGAGAGGAAAAAACGACAGGCAGAGACAGAGATAGACATAGAGATACACAGAGACACACACAGGGACATAAACAGAAAGAACCAGAGATTGATAGACACAGAGAGACCCACACAGAGACATAAAGAGGTAGATATAGAAAGGCAGAGACAGAGAGAAAATAACAAGAGTTTGGGTGTGCAGAATTTTGTGCATGGTAACTGGAACGGAAAAAAGGAGACCAGGCTTAGATAGGACAATTTAAAAAAATAAGAGATTAAGAGACCAAGTTCTAATTTAAGGAAGAGGCAGCCTGGAGGTTAGAGGACTGTCCTCAAAGTCATAATGAGCTGTATTCAAGTCCTACCTGTTTTTATTATTCACACCTAGGTAACTCACTTAAGTTCTCAGAGCTCCAGGAACTCTCTAAGGTTACAGAAAAGTTGCTGATGTTCAGTCAGTTAATAACCATTTGGGCAACTGTTCTAGGAATGCCTTGGAGCTACTAAGAAAGGCAAAAGATAGGCCTTATTTTCAAGGGGTTCACAATCTAATGAGGGAGGTAATATGAAAGCAATTATTATAAACAAGTTATATTCAGGATAAATTAGAGATAATAGGAATGAACAAAAATCTAGGTGAAGTGCCCAAAGATATTGAGAGCAATACAGTAGGAGACATGAGTCTTCTTTTAGAGATGGCATTTTTTTTAAGATTAAAAAAGAGGAAAATATAGAGCTTAATGAATTGTTGGATGGACTAGATTTCAATGACCAATAGCTACTTCTCACCAGGGATATTAAAGGATGTACATATTTATAAGCTTTCTCTTGTAAATACATATAAGTAGATCATGTATCAAGGCATAAAAGAATCACAACTCAGTAGAAAAAAGGGGATATAATATACAACCTTCATAGACCAAAATGCTGTAAAGAAATGTGAGCAAAAACATACAGATCCAAATGAATTCTAAGTAATGACATTGTGAATAATGGTGGTTTCAAAGAACAAATTGTAGAAACAATAAATAATTATATTAAAGAAAGTTATAAAGAAACAATATACTTAACTTTTTAGAATACTTTAAAAGCAATCTTCACTGAAGAAATTATATCTTAGAAGACTTGTAAGAATAAATGAATGAATAAGTCTATATTAAGCCCTTATATACTGGAACATTTATTTACAAAGTAGAATAAAGAGATCATCAATAAAATGAGGATGCTATTTAAACGCTAAATTAAACAAATTAGCAACCCCAAAATAAATACAAAAGAAGAAATCTTGACAATTAGAAGAGAAATGTAGAAATGCAAAATTAGGAAAATCATTATAGAATTTATGAGTAAAAATAAGAGCTATTTTATTAAAAAGATTAAGAAAATAGACTATTAGCTCTTCTGATTAAGAAAAAGAAGAATCAAATTACTAAAATAAAAAACTAACAAGATGAATTCACAATAATCAGAGAGGAAATTTAAAGAATAATCAGAAATTACTATATATGAAAGCAAAACTAAAAATTTAAAAGGAGGTTGATGAGTTTCTGCAAACATAAAATTCTCAAACTAATGAAACAAGAAATAGATATTTTAAACAACACTAATCTCTGAAAAATAAATTAAATATACCATAAGTGAACTGCCAAAGAGAAATTTTTAAAAGTGGGCCATATGGCTTTATGAGTGATTCCTATAAAACATTTAAAGAACAGTTTATCCCTCTCCTAAAAAATTATTTTCAGATTCAGAGACAGAAAGAACCCTACTAAATTGCTCACATCAGACTCATATGGGTCAGACAACCAAAAAGGAAAGGCAAAACAAAGAACTATAGAGCAATCTCAATAATTAATATTAATTGAACACTTTAAAAAATCTTTACAAAGAGATTACAGTGAGAGATGATAGACAGACAGATAGAAAGAAAGAGTACTTATTAAGTGCTGTGAGTTAGTAGGTCATGTAGGTGGTATAGTAGAGAGAATACCAGGTCCAGAGTCAGAAAGACCTGAGTTCAAATTTTGCCTTAGACACTTACTAGCTGTGTAACTCTGGGCAAGTCACTGAGCCCCGTTTGCTTGTTTTCTTAATCTTTAAAATGAACTGTAGAGGGAAAAGGCAAGCCACTTCCGTATTTTTGCCAAAAAAACCCTAAATGGGGTCACAAAGAGTTGGACATAACTGAAATGACTGAACAAAAAATGTGTTAGCACTTAATAGTTAGGAATTGTACTAAGCTATGCAGGCACAAGTAAGTAACAAGCAAAATGGTTCTTTTCCCTAGTAGCTTAACATTTTTAATAGGGAAGACAATGTGTAGAAAGGAACAATGGTTATGGATAAATGCTCTTAAGGCACAAAAGAGAGGGTAGAGCTCAAAGTTCCTGTAGGGAGAGAATAGGGATAATAGTCACAGTAGAGGCAATATGATTTGGAATTGGTGCCTGGGAATATATTCAGAAAATAATTCACTATGACCAGGACTGAAAATAATTAGCATAATTAATCATGTGGACAACAAAGGAACAAATTTCGAATTTGAGTATTTCCTCCCAAACATATCGCCCCCTTTATCCCATTGAGTTTCTTGAATCTATGAGGATGAACCTCTGCTTCTTTATATTGCTATATAATATATGTGTGTGTGTATGTGTGATCTGCACACACACTTTGATTTGCCTTCTTGCTAAGCCATATAATAATAAAGTAATTCTTTCAGCTTCCCAATTACCAATTTTTTGTAAATCCCTAAACCTAGGTTTTTGCTTTAACCTGAGCTATGAAGCCAAGTAAAACCACATAGTAATTAATGTACTTAAAAAATGTCAGAAAATCAGTTAAGAATTGATTAGTAACTTTAACAGGGCAATATAATATAAAATAAATGCCCAGAATTCATGAGCATTTCTCTACAACAATAGCAAATTGGAAAGAAAAGTGACGAAGATAAATTTCATTTAAAATAGCTACAAAATGCATAAAATATGTTGGAGTTAATCTACTAAAAACACATAAAATTATCAAAATATTCTTAACCAAAATAACAGGATTTAAATATAGTTATAGTCATTGTTTATGGATGGACTATATCAATAATACAAAATGACAATATTATATAACTTAATTCATATATTTAGTGCCATAACAATTGAATTATCAAGAAAATTCATTTATCTACTAGATGAAAGAATAACAAAATATTTTTAGAGGAAAAAAGTTCTAGAATGTCAAGGGACATAGTGAGAAAAGACACACATAAAGGATAATATTAACAAACTTCAGAGCAGATTGACTAGACTATACTACAAACTAGACTAGATTATGAAACAATAGTGATAAGAATTACTTGGTTGGAAATTTATTATTTTTTTGTTAACTATTTTTTTTTATCTTTAGTTAATTAATTTAGAGTATTTTTCCATGGTTATAGGATTCATGTTCTATCCCTCTATCTATCTAAATTTCTATTATCTATTTCTATCTAAATAATGTATAGAGGAAATAGTAAATGATTAAATTGACCATTTTGATCATATAAAATTAATTTTTGTGTGAATAAAAGCAATAAATATAGAATAGTGAAGCCAGATTAGGGATAATAATCATATTAAATCTATTGGTAAGAGTCTTACATGCAATATTTATGGGAAATTGACAGAAATAAAATATGCCAAGAGCCATTCTCCTTAGATAAGCGATATATGGAGATAAATAGTGTTTGAAAGAACTGAAAACTATATATCACCTGTAACATGGAAATGGCAGGGTAGAATTCCTGCAAGATAACAGGGTCAAGCCTCACCCAGAATTCCAGGGGAACCCCCTTGGAGAACTCTGGGTGAGGAGCAGTTGAAGGCAGTTTAGGGCAGTTGGTTCCTGGGGGTTGAGGTGAGCAGATCACTCTGCTTGCTGATTCCAGTTATTGATTGCCTTGGAGGCCTTGTGGCAATAGCCATTTTGGTTCTTCTCTGCAGCTTGCCTGTTTAGCTGTATTAGACCTTTCCAGCAATAACATTATTGTTTCCATTTAGTTATTTAGACATTAGAAATGATCAATTATAGGCCTTGAGGGCAAGATAGTTATAAAGTCTGCCACTTCCTCCTGAGTGGGTGAGGGCTGTTTCTACTTAACAGTTCAGGACTTCCCAGATCTTATCCTAATCTTTGAAACCCCTCCCTTCCTTCCCTTCCTCTCTTATCAGTAAACCTTCATCTTTTGGGAGTTGTGCTTGGCTAATATTTTGGGGGATACTCACATCTATCTTCAGCTAAATTTCCTTCAGCTGCATGACCCTTACAAGTCAGATCCTCCTGTCCCTGATAACTACAAGTCATCAAGCTTCAACCACTATCCCTTAGTCAAACCTGTGGGGAAAATAAGTTGAGAAAGGACAACATCATTAAAGAATTGCCTTGCTTAACCTTGCCAGAGGAGTCCAGATCAAAACTCCATTTTCAACTGATATCTGGGAGGAGGAAGAAAGAGCACTGAGCCAGTTTATGTCCCTCCCTTTTCACTCAAGCCTGTCGGTGGGGGAAGAGTGAGTCTAGCAAGATACTGATATCTGGTTATCTCTTCAGCTTCTTACAAAATACTGTTTTAACAAACATAACACACCTCATCAAAAAAAATTAGTTGCTCATACTAAAAGAAAAAAAAATAACCCTTAGATTTTTATCTCATAACATAGAAATTACCAGAGATGAAAATAAAGATAGGAATGATCAATATTGCAGTAGTCATGGAAAGATAGGCAAACTAATGTCCTATTGGTAGAGATATGAAGTGAATTGACTTGGACTGTAATTTAGAATTATGCAACAAAACTGATGAAATTCTCCATGCTTTTTGAATCAGAAATTCCCACTATTGGGCACCTTAATTTGAAGATAGGAACAAAGTTTCAACATTGATCAAAATATTCACAACTACACTCTGTGTTAGCAAAGAACAAGAAATAAGATTGGTATCCCTCTACTATGGGATGTCTGAAAAATGATCCCTGGAAACAAAATAATATTAATAAATAATAAACATGCATAATTCAGGGACACCTGTGAAAATATATATGAATTGATATAGAGAAATAATAGAACCAAGAGAACAATGCTCATAATGAGTACAACCAATTAAATGAAAAGATCACAAAAAACAAAATGAATTCCAAATTAGCAAAAAAAAACAAAACCATTAGCCAAAGACATTAAATGACTTGACCAACATCATACAGCTAGTAAGTATCTGAGAATGTATTTGAACTCAGTTCTTCCAGATTCTAAGTCTAACCACTGTGCCATCTAGTTGCTTAGAATGATGAATAAGATGGATAGAACCAAGAGAACAATTTACTTGATGATCACAATGATGTAAAGGAAAACAACACTGAAAGACTACAGAACTCTTATCAACATTCTAATCAATCATGACTACATGTTATATTTAAATGAATATCAATAACTCCAAGTATTATATTTTATAAGATTTATTATTAATCATTTGAATTAGAAGAAATAAAAGATCTAAGGTATGAAAGTCTAAGAAAAGCCATGTGAGTAAAATTCTCATGCTGGGCACTCACCCAACCTCTACAAACCATGTTCTGGGAAAAAGAGAAAGGGTGAAGCTACCCTCAAAATATATCTTCTCTATATTAGCATGTAACATGAGAAGGAACATGGGAAGCTGGGATTTAGAGTCCTGGGGAGCAAAATTTTAATTATACAATCCCCCCTGTGATTCCACTGGGAAATGAGCATGTAGAAATCACCCAGATTTACATGTCTAGTTTCCCCAATGAATTAGTACACATAACCAACTTATATCTCTAAAGATCTTTAACTAGAGATACATCCATTATTGTACTTTCTAAGGGGAAATTACAATAATTTTGGAAGGAAATAAATGAGAAAGAGATCAAAAGTAATGATTGCTAGGTGCACTGACAAAAAGCCAATTGAGGGCAATCCCCTTTGACATAAGAGTTTACATTCAAAATAAATGTGCTCAACCTGCCACAGTTCAATTTGCTACACCCCAAAGTTCATTCTGGATCTTTTGGTGCAGTGTGTGGTTTCTGCAGATTTCTTTATAGCACCTTCTCCAAACAGTTCACTTTTTTGATTTGGGGAGGTAGCAATTTCTTATCCTAAAATTACTCTCAAAGAAGAAAAAATTTTTATAAATCTAGAATTTTATGACAATAATACAATCCCCCTGAGGAGGATGTTGACCAGAGCATGGATCACCTCGGGATACATGGCTGAGTTAAGAAGTATATGAATGAATTGTCGAAAGAAAATCAAAAATATATAAAAAACAAATAAAAGAAAAAATTAAATTCTGGATGAAACATAAAATATCAATGTCTTATGTATAAAAATTATAAGTAAGGAAGAATAAGCCCTTAACAGGTCCTTGAATCAGGGCCCAATTAAAGTGATTTATGTCCCACAAGCCTGTAGTAGCAATTTTGCACTTATCCAATCAGCAGCTAGGACTACAGAAAATTGCCACACTATGAAAAGGGAGAGAAAAGGGTCTAGAGTTTTGAAACAGAAGGGAAATATCATTCCCTGGTCTGATTTTACCTTTGCTCTCAGGGATAGGGGAGCCAAAATGGCAGCCAAACTGAAGTACTTGGTAGAAGTCTGGACCTGACACAAGGGAATCTGTGTCTGAAGGTGTCAAACAGCCACTTCCTAAAACCCAAAATAAGTTCAACTCCCCTGTCTTGGCACAGAATCTCATCAATCTCACTGGGATTCATTAGTCTCCTTGACCTTGTGCTCCTCGGCACTGTGAAGTGGCTTTTTTGTTATCCCTTCTCCTTTAATCAGACACAATCATTAATCAAAGTCACATAATATTTAACAACCAATGGCAGGTTTCCATAGTCTAAAGCTTTTGGGTATGCATTGATATCAGGGCTAACGGACATTTTAAACTTATCCTAGTGCAAAATTAATAAAATTAATACTGGTAACATGCTTCAAGTACAAAAAATGAGAGAAAAAGAAAACTCAAATACTCTATTGCACATACAAGGAAAAACACTAATAATAAAAAATAAAAAATATATAGTTCACTTCCATGAAACACTGTGTTAGCCAAGCAAAGGCACAACACAAAGGTTTTTTACCCAAGAATGAGATCCATTTCCTTTTTAAGTTGGCCATGATCCATAGTGTGAGTGCACATGTTTTTCACCAAGTAACAGCTTTTTAAAACAGTAGTACAACAGTTAATGCACTTTCAAAGAAGTACCAAAATCTCCCAAATCACAAGAGCCTATTTAATGACAATAGCAAATAAACATACTATCATTAGGATTCACATGAGTCTCTATAGCCATTTACTGTGTGACATTTTAAAAACCGTAGAAGCTTATGGATATTGGTCACAATTTCCCCAGGTCTAGCCAATTTTTCAACCTTGGCTGAGATATCTCTAACAAAGTCTGCTACTGCCATCATTCTAAAATTTGGCAGGAGAGCCCAGAAAAAAACCTCTTTACTGCTGATGAAAATCTTTTGGGTCTAAAATGTCACCAACAGTCTAGATCAGTGGTTCCCAAAATTTTTTTTACTGCCCCCTTTCCAGAAAAAATATTACTTAGCATCCCTGGAAATTAATTTTTTTTAATTTTAATAGTGGTTAATAGGAAAGATAAATGCACCTATGGCCATCATCACCCCCCTGCAGCACCCACCAGTGGGCGCTGGCACCCACTTTGGGAATCACTGATCTAGATCATTCTGGTGGAAGGATAGAGTAAGCTGAAGAGTTACAAATATAAAAATCATCTAGGAGCAACCAAGCCCCCTGGGAAAAACCTTCCTACCTCTCGCATGAGATGATATAATTAAATCACAGGGTAACCAAGCCCCTTGGGAAATCTCCCTCCTCTGGTATGAGTCTGTAACAGCCATAAAAAGCATGTATTTATATGTCCCATCCATTGCAATGTGGAAGCAAGGAATATAATAGTAAAAATCACTTCTGAAGACCCATTAAAATCAATTGAGATTTTTAGCTCATTAAATTTTCCAAAGGTTGTATACAGTTTGTAACCAGTTTGATGTTACATCATCATATATGTAACAATTAGCAAAGGAAAAAAGGAAAAAAAACGTCATTAATGCAATATATGTCCTCGATGGATCCAGTGACAAGCCCAGAATCAATAAGGACCTATGCTTTTGCCATGGAAAAGGGTTTGTCCAACTTGTTTATGGACTTTTATAATGGTATTTTCTCCAGTCCAGTCATAGGGAGGTACAAATAAAGACAGTTCATCAGAATATATAGCTAATAGCCAAAACACAGTAGCTGAAAATGGCATAGTGAAATGGAACACTGTAGGTTAGATCAATATGTGAACTTAAAAACAAAGTTAAATTTAAAGCAAACAATCAGCAAATACAATAAGCATGACAGGATACAGGCACTGAATTCAAGAGTCCTTTTCTCTAGTTCCAATAGAAGAAGAGACTTCTTCACTATTTGGAGGGGAAACAACTGAAACGGTTAACATCAATAAGGCAATGGAGTCTGAAAAGGCTTAAAATTCACCTCCAGACTTTGAGGTTCCTTTCTCTCCCCAGTATCATCATCCATCTAGATTCCTTTGGTCACACTTCTGAGGTTCCCTATACCAAGGGAGATTTCTGTACTAAGCATAGTGAGGATGAACCCCATATTGGATGTGTTGCAGAGATTGGGCATGCTCAGATAGTAAGGGGGATGAATCTCCCTTCTGAATCTTGAGAGTACTCAAGCTAATAGCAAGGATAAGTACACCCAGGAATGGTAGTAAGAAAAGACATCCTAAAACCATGAGCTATATGAGCTTGGTAATGCTCTATGGAAATGGGAGCTGTTTGATATAGGCAGGAAACTGGGTCATGCTTGCAATTCTACTTCTTGTCCATAGGTGGTGTTACCCTAGTATGTACTGGCTAGGAGCAAAACCCTCACAAGGCTAGTTTGGGAGAAGAGTTTGGTCTCTCCCCACCCAGGGGTAAAACCAGTGGCCTCATGACACTTCAGTCCCACCCCCCCAGCCAGGAGCATGGAAACCCCCCTTTTTTAGCCAGGCTAGGATGGGGGTGGATAGCATGGATTTGCTGCTCCACACTGTGTTCCCCTGCTGAAAAGTGGCTAGCTTGAGACCTATATGGGGGCAGGGGGAAAAGGTGTAGCCATGCCAGGAGGCAGGGGCCAGCTACTCAGCTATACATAGTCACCCCAAGAGGATTAGCTTCTCACCTTCCTCACAGGGAACTCAGGGAATTGGCAGTGGGAGGCAGCAGCGAGGGAGCAGCAAGGGCCCTGATGGAAGCCACAGGAGGGATGGGCATGGCCTGCAGTGGGAAGCAGCTTATCCATTTTGGCCAGGAGCCCCATAAGCAAAAGCAGATTGGCAGAGGTCCCACTGCCTGGGTCCCATGGTGGGTGGGTTTCCACCACTGGAAAAACTCCCTATCTTTACTCAAAGGCTATCTTTAAAAAAACAAGGAGTCTATCCCTTTGTGGCTCACCTACAATGTTAGATTTAAATTAATATCAATAACTCCAAGTATTATATTTTATAAGATTTATTAATAATCACTTGAAGTAGAAGAAATAAAAGAACAAAAGCATGAAAGTCTAAGAAAGACTATATAAGTAAAATTTTCCTGCCAGGCACTCACCCAACCTCCAAAAACCACATTGCTGGGAAAAAAGAGAAAGGATAGAGCTATACTCAAAATATATTTTCCCTACATTAGCACGTAATATGAGAAGGAACATGGGAAGCTGGGATTTAGAGTCCTGGGGAGCAAAGTTCTAATTATACAGGCAGAACTCTGATGATAAAACATGCTTCCCATTTCTTAGCAGATGGACTGCAGGTATAGGACATTTTCACACTTGGCCTATTTGTTCTTTGTAATAATTATTTTGCTATGCTTATTTGTTATAAGAAATGCCTTCTTTGGTGTGAAGTGTGAATGAGTGCATAATGAGAGAAATGCAAGTAAAGAGAATCAACCTAACATTTTAAAAAATACAAAAGAAGTTCAGAAGGGAACAATTTGGCTATTGATGTTTTAAGTATATATACAAAAAAACAATATGTACAAAGGTTCTTTGTATCATATACAATTCTATATTCTTTGTGTACTGAAATGTTCATGTTTGTAGATGATTTTTAAATTAGGTGGCAGAGTGGATAGAAAGCTGGACCTGACATTAGGAAGACCTGAGTTTGAAACTCAATCAATTACTAGCTATGTGACTCTGAGTAAATCATTTAACCTATGTTTGCCTCAGTTTCTACATGTGTAAAATAGAGATGATAAGAATAGCCACCTCCCAGAGTTGTTTTGTGCATTAAATGAGAAATAATTGTAAAGTGATTAGCATAGGGCCTGACATAGTAAAAATAACATAAATGTTACTATCATCATCATCATCTTTACAATTAAGTTTACAACAAAGAAAAAAATTTGAATGAAAGTCCTAAAAAAGTAATAAGAAAGCAAACCTCCTTCCATATAGTAATTCCAAAATAAGAGAGATAGGATACTTCTAAAACAGCATGCTCCATATGTTTTCAGAGATGTTTACTGAGTTGTTTTACTTTATTGTTTTCTTAGTTGAAAAATAAGGTTCAGTCTAAGAATAGAGTGGGAAATTACTTTGATAGAAATACAAAAGGCATCAATAAAATGTATTTTTGAAAAATAGAAAATAAAAGTCCTAGCAAGAGAAGTTATTTGAGCAAATTTCAAAGATTTCTGCTTCATCCATCAGAGGTCATGCTTCTTTTCATCCTTTGAGACTTTTCCAAAATGGACCAGTGTATTAAAAAGTATACCCTGGAATTTGAAGGTTCATATGTTCTGGCTGGTTGCTCCCCAACCTGTATCTTCAGGGACTAGGGAACTTTCTCCAAAGGCTTGTCTGAAGAGTTATTCTGCTCTACCTTTATTTCTTGTCCTATAGATCACATTAATCAATTTTACTTTCCTTTTTCTCCTCTTCTTCTTCTTCCTTGCTGGAGGGATCCATTCCTTAGCCAAGATACAGAAAGAACTTAAAGCTCTTCTTGGCTACTTCACTCATCTAGCATGCAGAGTAAATGACAGACCTCTGTCCAAGGTTCTGATGGAAGAACCAGAAAAATCCCTTCCTTTGAGAAAGCTACAAGCTGACAGGGGAAGTAGGATACCCAGAGGTGAAAATGCATGAAAATATCTTCTAAAAACACATATACATATGTTCATATATGTGTATGTATATGGAGGCTAGAGCACTGGACCTAGAGTCAAGAAGACCTGAGTTCAATTCAGTCTTAGATTCCCCATAACTGGATGACCTTTTGTCTGCCTTGATTTCCTCAAATATAAAAAATGAGGATAATAATAGCTCTTACCTTATAGGGGTTGTTCTGAGGATCAAATGAGATAAATATAGCACAGCCCATAGCACAGTGTCTAGCACATAGTACTTGCTAAGTAAATACTTATTCCATTTCATAAATACATATGTATGCATATGTGGACAGAGTGGAGAGGGAGGGAGAAGGAGAAGAAGAGGAGAGGGAAAGGAGGGGAGGGAGAGAAAAGAAAAGAGATAAGAGAAAAGAGATGAAGAGAGGAGAGGAAAGAAGAAGAGAGGAGAGAGAACAATATGAAAAGGTTGACTATTTACAAATGCTGCCTTGAACAAATGTAGAGCAACATTAAGTGCTACTATATTAAATGTCAACACTACTTGAAAGATTTACTAACCATGCAAATGGGAAGTTAGCAGCACTTGTGATAAGGCCAGAAAATAAATCAGGTCCTTTTTGATCTAGGGTTAGTTCATCCTGTTATCTGCAATGAGCCAAAAACAATGGTATAGAATAGCTTTTTCCATACTTAGGAAGAGCCCATTAGTTCTTCTTCAGATGTGCATGCCTCTCTACAAATGGGCCAGTTTCCACAAAGAGGCCATAACATCAGATGAGACTCTGTGCATTTGTATGGGGTGTGTGTGTGTGTGTGTGTGTGTAATCCTTTTATACACTAACCTGATCTTTAATTTTAGCCCTGAAGGATGCTACAATTGACAAAGTGACCTGAGCTAGGTCACTCCAAATTCTGCTGCCTTCAAAGAGACACAACATCAGAAATCAGAGGCAGAAAGCCACAGACAATGAAATAAGACCTCCTTGGGGAATGCTGCAACCACACAACAAAATCAATATTCTAACCAAATTGCTTTTATAGATAATGTATCATGTAAGAAAGGTTTTAATTAAACTGTAGCTTCCAAAATACGTGCACCAAAACTCACCAATTTCCTGCAATCCATTCTTACAGCCCTGGCCAGAAGGCTCAAGCTACCTCATGCTGGGAAATAGCTAAGTTTCTTAGTGCACTAGGGAAATGATCACATTTTGGGATAAATCTCATTCGTCTCTTTGCATTGCCACGTGTCACATAACAATCACTTCTGTCATTTTCCAGCTGCCATGTTTAGTGCTGATAAAATTGGAAAGAAAACATGGAGATAGGCTATTGTCCATTCTCTCCACATCTGACTTCATTTGCTGCCTTCTGAGTGCATACAGTGGAAGCACTAATATAGG
This sequence comes from Gracilinanus agilis, assembly GCF_016433145.1. NCBI lineage: Eukaryota > Metazoa > Chordata > Mammalia > Didelphimorphia > Didelphidae > Gracilinanus > Gracilinanus agilis. The sequence continues at coordinate 226,115,466 of NC_058130.1, forward strand.
AAACCTGGCTCTACAGGGTTGTGCTGAGAAAAGTCTTTTGTAAAGTGTCACATAAATATGATTATCATTATAGTCTTAATTTAACCTCATGATACTTCCTATATGGCTTTGTGTAAGTTATTTATTTAGGTCTCAATTTCTGGTAAACTAAAGGTCTTGAGCTAGATCATTTCTAGGGTTCTATCCAGGTCCAACACTTTATGATTTTTTTTCAAATTGGTAAATTGTATGAGGAATTCAATTTAGTAAGCAGGACAAAGTGCGGAGGGCTTCCAGAACATTGGATGGGTCTTATGTGGTGAACTTATGGGAAAGTATGGATAAGATTTGTATGGGGTGAGCAGGCACGAATGGTTATGATCACCACGGATGGAAGGGACTTCTGAATCAGTGAGATTATAGATTCTTTTTGAGTATTAGGTAAAACACTCTTTGATGCCTAAGACTGAGATAATTCTTGCCCTTAGGGGCTTATATTCTACTGGAGAGATACAAATTTACCCAGATAAGTAGAATACCAACAACTGGTGAGAGTGGAGAGAGAATCAGAGGAGGCTTCAAGGAGAAGATAGAGTCTGAGCCTTTAAAGAAGATATTCATTCTGAGATGCTCGAAAGAATAGAAAATGCACCTCTGGTGAGAATGATAGAGTTTAGGGGTGAATGACTTATGCAAATGCAAATGATGAGGAATGTGGGAGATTTAATTCAGGAACTATCTAGTAGTATAATTTGATTGGATTATAGAGTATATAGAAAAGAGTAATGTGAAATTAAGGGAAAAAAGTATGTGGGAGCCAATTTATAGATGATCTTAAATGTTAAGGTTAGACCGGAAGTAGCAATACCAGTCAAAAAGCTATTACATAGAGAAATGCAAATCAAAACAACTCTGAGGTATCACCTCACACCTAGCAGATTGGCTAAAATGAAAGAAGGGGAGAGTAATGAATGTTGGAGGGGATGTGGCAAAATTGGGACATTAATGCATTGCTGGTGGAGTTGTGAACTGATCCAACCATTCTGGCTGGCAATTTGGAATCATGCTCAAAGGGCTATAAAAGAATGCCTGTCCTTTGATCCAGCCATACCATTGTTGGGTTTGTACCCCAAAGAGATCATAAATAAACAGACTGGTATGAAAATATTTGTAGCTGCGCTTTTTGTGGTGGCAACAAACTAGAGGGGGAGGGTGTGCCCTTCAATTGGGGAATGGCTTAACAAATTGTGGTATATGCTGGTGATGGAATACTATTGTGCTAAAAGGAATAATAAACTGGAGGAGTTCCAGGTGAACTGGAAAGACCTCCAGGAACTGATGCAGAGCGAAAGGAGCAGAGCCAGAAGAACACTGTACAAAGAGACTAATATACTATGGTAAAATCAAATGCAATGGACTTCTGTACCAGCAGCAATACAATGACACAGGACACCTCTGAGGGATGTATGGTAAAGAACGCTACCCACATTCAGAGGAAGGACTGCAGGAGAGGAAACATATAAGAAAAACAACTGCTTGAACGCATGGGTTGGGGTGGACATGATTGGGGATGTGGACTCGAAACTACCACACCAATGCAACTACCAACAATTTGGAAATAGGTCTTGAACAAGGACACATGATAAAACCAGTGGAAATGTGTGTCGGCCATGGGTGGGGGGAGCGCGGGGGGTGAAGGGGAAAGTAGGAGCATGAATCATGTAACCATGTTAAAAATGAATATTAATAAATGTTTAAATTAAAAAAAAATAATAAATAAATGAGTAGGAAATATATGGAATTACTTGAAAAAAAAAAAGCTATTACATTGAGATGACAGTGGATAGAATCCTGGAACCAAAAAAAAATTAAAAGGCCAGAATTCAAATCCAGCCTCAGATACTTACTAGCTGTGGGACCCTGCATAGAATTATTTAACTTCTGGCTATATCAACTTCTTCCTCTGTAAAATGGAGATAATGAATCTATCTCCTAAAGTTGCTATGAGGATAAAATGAGATGCTATTTAGAAAGATCTTAGCAAACCTTAAGAGCACTGTATAAATGTTTATCATCATCATCATTATCATTATTATCACAATAGTTCAGTTGAAAGGAGATGAAAGTCTGAACTAAGTTGGGGTGTGTGTGTGTGTGTGTGTGTGTGACTATAGAGTTGCAGATGGTTAAAAGAGATATGAACGTAGAATGGACAACAGTTGGTTACTGATTGAATATGGTAGGTATGGGAGAGGAAAAATAATAAGGAAGCAACAAGGCTTAGAAAAGGCTTGCAGAAAGTATGCACATTCTTTGTCTGATGATAAAAGCTGTCTCAAGGAACCAATAAAATGAACAGTACTTTCTCTTTTAGACATATACTCATTTATTTTCCTCTTTGGACACTTAGTTATGTCCCACTAATCATGTTGCTCAATTGATTAAGTGTTCTAAGCCTAGTGCTTCCACTTGTGGTGACTCTCTGTACAATTATAATTAAATGCTTGTTGGATAGTGGTATAGCTGGAACTGGAGGAATAGGTCCCAGGGAAAGGTGAGCACAGCTCAAAACTGTGTGGCTCACCTGCATAAATTAAGCCAGTATGCCAAGATCATAAGAAGAAAATCCAAATAGAAGCTAAGTATTGTTAAATTTGTGTTTCTTCTATATTTGAATTAGGACTTAAACCAGGCTCCTAGACATTGAATCAGTAGAATCATCTCCATCTGTTTAGTACTCTCATCCAAGTTTCTATAGAAGATTCCCGAGCTAACATCCAACCTTGAGATTTTTTAAAAATTGCTAACATAGTCTTCTAACTCGTCTTTAACCTTCCTACTTCCCTAATCCCTATGATTTACATACTCTATCCAAGATATACTTTCATGTTACTAACTCTGCCCTTTCTCTACCCTTCCCAGCTAATATTTTCACCCTCATTTTGCTTCTACCATAAACTTCCAAAGTCTCTACTATCTTCTGTTAATGTCTGCCCTCATGTCAGCCACATGGCATTTTAGATAAAACAACTGGATTCTGAGTTAAGAAGACCTAAATTCAAATCTTGCCTCATCACAAAATATTTCTATGACCCTTGGCACATCACTTAATCTCTCTCAGCCTGTTTCTTCATCTATAATATGGGGATAATGATAGCACTTACTTTGGAGTGTTATGAGGATCAAATGAGATAATATGTAAACCTTAAAGAACTACACAAATGTTCTCTATTATATATGAGATATAAAAATTATATATGTAATATATGTATACATATATATGTTTTTGGAACAACTGTTTCATTGTTAAAGAATACTCTTTACTGCTTCCTCTTAGACTCCTCTCATCATTTCATGTTTTTTTTTAAAACCCTTATTTTATGTCCTAGAATTGACACTAAGTATCAATTCTAAAGCATAAGAGCAGTAAGGACTAGGCAATGGTGCATAAATGACTTGTCCAGGGTCACACAACCAGGAACTGTTGAAGTCAGATTTGAACTCAGGACCTCCTGTTTTCTGGCTTGGCTCTCTAACCAGTGAGCCACCTAGCTGTCCTTCACCTTTTCATATTAAACTAGAATCTGAGTTTCCTCTGAGGATTCTACATGTCAGGTAATCTCATCTAATGCTGGTCTTTCTTCTTACTTCCTCCATTTCACAGGACATGGGGAAGAAGTTGGCAGATTTCCTGCTCTGTATTACCACTTCAAAACCCTTTGCTACCACCATACTCAATAATTTTTCCTCCTATGAAGTTGTTGTTGTCCAACCATACTACTTTTTTACCATTCTTGTGATGGTCCTGCATAGGTAGAACTGTAATTTGAAATTTTGGTACCTGTGTCCAATAAGAAAATGAGCACCATCAAATCAAATTTATGATTCATGATACAAGAAGTGACTGAGAAAATTTCATTTGAGACATAAGGAGAAAGACAAGACATAAAAGGGAAGGAGATAGAGACATTGACCCTTTAGGGATATGATGTTGGAGGCGATAAGAGGGATCAGGCCAGGAATAAGTTCACCTGGGGTACAGACAAAAGGGCAGAGATTAGACCATCTAGTAGCTTCCTATTTTAATTAATTATTCTAGCTAACTAGACTCTAAGCACAGTCATTTCTATGCAGTATAAGAAATATCAGTTCTGCCAAAATATAAATATGATGAATTATTAAATTGTACAATTTTTAAAAATCATTATTTAAAATTTTTGAACCTTCTAAATATTCACATACATTGACAAAACACCACCATAATTTTGCCTCTGCCTATTGACCTTTGGGACATAATTTCACTTACTTAGGATGAAAGCATCATAGATTTAGAATTAGTGACTCCCTCATATGGCAATTTATATGCAGATCTCTCATTTTATGAATAAAGAAACAGATTACAAGATGTGAAGTGACTTTCCTATGCTAATCTGAAGCCGAATTTGAATTCAAATCTTTCTAATTCAAAGCCCAGACTTCTAGCCACTCTGGCTACTATTCCATGCTATTAATGAATTTGCCATTTGATTTAGATTTTATCTCTGTTCATCTGAAGCCTTCAACATACACAATAATGATTCTTTTACCTCTGCATACTTTCTGGATCTCCTCAATTCCTTTGACCTTCATCTGCTCTCTACTTCATCTACTCACTGGGGAGGTAGAAACTTAAACCTCAGCATCCCTCAGAAATGCTTCATTTCCAAGTTACAAAATTAGAAATTCTCTAACTACATTTACCCTGATCTATCTAGCCTGTGATTCTTATATTCCCTTATTAGATATCTGCTTATACTTTATTATTCCCTCAAAATCTATCTTTCACCCACATGAAGATCTTCAATTCTTTGATTTCTCCTTGTTCTTTCAGGTCACGAACACTCTTCTGATTTCAGTACAGTACATACCTAGTATTGCCTTTCTCCTTCTATTTTATCCTCCATGATAAACCCCAATTCCTAAATGGCTAAACCATTCTGGAGTAAATAATAAAAAAAATAAGCCGCCAAGTCTACTACAAATGTAAATTGTCTAATTTCCGACAATACTATAATATATCAATCCATTTCTTTATTTCTTATTGATTCCACATAATTTTAATTCTTTTCTTTCTTCATTTCAGCTAATTTTAATTCTTTTCTTTCTTGATGCCTCTCTCTCTCTGTCTCTCTCTCTTTTTGTTTCTCTCTCATAAGCTCCCTCAATTCCCTTTCTTCCCACTCAAAACCATTATATATCCTCATAGATCTTCTCTTTCTTCACTTTAGCCTTAGAGCAATCATCCTCCTTCCTGTCAAGGCTAACTCTTCTCCCTTTTCTTCTTTGATCATATATATGCTACTTCTTCATAATTTCTATTTCATCAATCCTCTCTCATTCTTTACTAATTTCTTCTTATCCACCTGTAATATTCTTTACTAGATTCGATTATCTCCTCGGGCAGGGGGTGGCGGTAGGAGGGGGGAGATGAATGAAAGTTTTTGAATAGAGTGGTAATGTATTTAAAAGGAGGCTTTAAGAAGCATACATGGACACAAGTATGAAACATTAATTTCAGAGATTGGGAGAGAGACTAGAGCAGAAAGAACAAATAGTATGTAGTCATAGGGGCAGGTAGATAAAGCACCAGACCTGGTATAGGGAAAATCTGTTTCTAATATATCATCAGTTTTATCTAACATTGCACTTTTTTACATGTTATATATTTTAGCTGGACGAATTTTGGAATATTATAAATTCTAACTCTCAGTGGCCTGTTTTAATTATGCTCTCTCTTTCTCCCAAGAAATTGTTGGTAAATGTTTAACAACCAGCTCACCAAAAAAAAACACATGGAAAATATTTAAATTTAATCTGTATTATTAATATTTTCTCCATCAATTCTAAAAGTCTAGATAGCCAACAAAACAATAAACCAAGCCCTGATTTGCTTTGCCTGTTTTCAAAGTATAAATGTTCACAATGAAAATTTAGGAGCCAAGATGAAGGAGTAACCAGGGCAGTAGCTTGCTGTTTCACCTCAAAAATCCTCTCTGATCAAGAGTAAAATATCACCACAAAACAAATACAGGTGTGAAAGAACCAACAGACACAGAGGGAAACAACCTTCAAAAAAAGAAAAACCCCAAAGGTAGGCAGAGATGGTCTGGGGAACTGAGGTGAGAGGGGAGCAAAGCTAGCAGGGGGTATAGCAGTGAGTGAAGAGTAAGCCAAGAGCAAACCATACACCAATGTCCCACACATCTGCTATCACAGGTTCCAAACTTAAGTTTAAGCTAAGTCAGACCCTGAGATTCTGTAGGGCAAAAAGAGGTCCAAATCAACTAATACCCCTTGAAATTGCAAACCTATGAAGAAGTCTGGAGTCCTAGCTCAAGGCAATCTGGCTAAAGGGGACTGATCCACATGGGCCCAGAGTGAAGCCAGGAATCCCAGTCTGGGCTTGGGGTGAGGCCTCAGGTGGAGGCTCCCTAGGATCTTTTTGCCCCAACCTAAAGGTGGAGCTCCAGGACAGGGCAATTGAGGGTGTGCCTGATTGAATCAAGAACACCTTGAGACCAATAAAACAAAATAAACAACCCCCCACCCCCAAACCTAAGCCTGGGGCTAGAATCTGATCAGCACCCGATCTTACTAAGTTCAAACTGAGATCAAAAGCTTATACCCAAGCCTGAGGAAAGTCTTTAAGCTATCAGCATCTCAAGGGTCAATTGAATCAGCAGGAGGAGGGGGCTATCAGGGCTCTCAGCTCTCAAACCATCTGGTAAACTAGTAACAACCCAGAAAATAAGCTGAAAATAACATCAAGGAAGGACTGAAGTTTAAGAGAGTACCCCAACTTCCCAGAAAATTTAACCCCTGGCTTTTGTGAGCTGGTATGAGATGTCTCCAAAATACTGTCTTTCCCCATGTTTTTCCTCAAACTATCTCCCACGTCAAAAATTTATTCTCATCATCTCTGCTTGTTAAAAATTCTCTATTTCTTTAAAATTCAAACGCCAGTGCTCCCTCATAAAACCTGCCTTGCTCTTCCCTTGAAAACAAAATCTCCCTTCTCAAATATCTCATAGAATTGTTTTCAGACCTTTCTTTTGTACTTATGGGTAAGCCTGAGTTTTCAAGACCCAGTATCACAGAGATTTTGAACAATGATACTATACCTTTAATTGGATTAAAGACAGTTTGGGATGACTTTCACATAAGAATAGGCAATCTTTGGGCTAGATTCTTAAAACATAATCAAGGGAATGCAGTTTTCTTTGATGTTCAAGAAATTTTTCTTCCCAGTTTTGGAATAGCATAGGAAGAGATGGAGAGGAGAGGAGAGGCTGAAGAAAGATGCAAGAGAATGAGCTCATAGGCAAGATCTAGATTTAAATCTTGTCTTTGATATTTATCAACTGTGTAATGTTGGCCAAATCATTCAGTGTCTCTAATCCTCATCAATTAAATGAAGAGTTTGAACTAGATGACCTTGAAGTTTTTTCTTACATATCTGAATCTATGGTCTTTCTAACTTTTGGTTAAATATTTGTTTACATTCCTTTATTGCTTGAAGTTGTTCAGTCATTCAGTCATATCTGACTCTTCATGACCCTATGGACCATGGCTATCAATGGAATTTTCCTGGTAAGGATACTGGAGTAGTTTTTCATTTCCTTTAGCTCATTATTCAAATGAGGAAATTGAGGTCAATAGGGTTAAGGACTTGCCTTAAGATCATAAAGCTAAGACGTATCTGAGGCAGGATCTGAACTCAGATCTTCCTGATTCTAGGTACAGCAATCTATCCACTGGGTCACATCACTGCCTCATTATTGCTTGATATAGCTGATAAATTCTAGAGCTGGTAACAGTAATTTTTTTAATCAAATAAATTTGTTATTCAAGAGTGAGAGAGAAGATGGCAGAGGAAATGAGATTTCCTTGAGATGTTCTAGGGTAAAGGCCAAACAAATTAGAGTTTTTGTAATTTGGGTAATTAATGCAACGTTCTAGAGCATTTACTTATCTTTAAGTCAAGTGAGAATATTAATAAGGAAATGAGCCAGCAGAATAAAGGAATTATGTATGTGGGAGAGGATGAGTATTTGATCCAGGAGTACCTAAGTTTTGTTCATTATGCATTCATACTCCAACAAATTCTAAACTTCTCATACTCTATGACAATTATTTTTTTTTTTTTTATCCTGGGACTCCATTCTAGGAGCATAGGGCCACAACCAGTAGGCAATGGGACAGACAGTCGCTCAGGGTCACCCAGCTGGGAAGTGTCTGAGCCCGGACTTGAACCTAGGACCTTTCGTCTCTAGGCCTGGCTCTCAATCCACTGAGCTAGCCCAGCTGCCCCTACTTTAGGTTGCAGTTTCTTTAGCAGATGTAGTTTTTACAGGGTGGGGTTGTTAGCCCCACGCCCAACCCTCCTCCTTTTTTCATCCGGGCTAGGGACTGTCCTTGGCCCAGGAGCGTTAAGGGTGGGCAGTAGGGGTCAAGTGACTTGCCCAAGGTCACACAGCTGGAAGTGTCCGAGGGGCCGGACTTGAACCTAGGACCTCCAGTCTCTAGGCCTGGCTCTCAATCCACTAAGCCACTCAGCTGCCCCATTTACATATTTATTTACATATGCCTTATCTCCCCATTATGTTTCAAACTCCTATGAAGGCATGATGCAAGTATTTTATTTTTAGCAGCCAGCAAATAATTGTGTTTAACACAGGTTGTTGTTGCTGTTTTTAGCTGGGTGCCATAGCGGATAGAGCACTAGGCTTAGAATTAGGAAAGCTGTTCTTCCTGATTTCAATTTGACCTCAGACTCTAACTGTGTGACCCTGGGTAAGTCACTTTACCCTGTTTGCCTTAGTTTCCTCATTTGTAAAATGAGTTGGAGAGGGCAATGGCAAAGCATTCCAGTATCTTCTCCACAAAAACTTTAAAGATATTTACAGAGTTAGACAGGTCTGAAAGACTAAACAACAAAAAAAGGCTTTGGGGATTATTGAGATTTAAAAATGGATTTATGATTCCGTTGACTTAGGGCACTCCCAATAAGGAAACCTATTCTTGTAATGCAGATTTACAACAATTCTATAATTTATCATCTCAGGGAATCTCCTGGGATACTGAGAGGCTAGGTACCTTGTCCAAAATGACACAGTTATGATGTTCCAAAAGTGGAACTTAAACATGGGTTTTGCTGTGTGACCTTGGACGCTTAACCTAAATCTGCCTCAGTTTCTTCAACTGTAAAATGGGAATAATAAGAACTTGAACCTCAAAGGGTTGTTTTGAGAATCGAAATGATTGATGTTCACAAAACTCTTAGCACAGGGCTTAGCACACAGTAGGTGTTTCATAAAAACTTATTTCTTTCCTTTATAGGCCTTTTCTTTATAAACTAAAGTCACACTGCTGACCTTGGATCTATATAAAAAACACCCCAATTAGAATTTAAATAGAAAAAATTATTTTAAATATATTTGGTAAAATGATGTCAGTAGCTCACATCTATCTGATGCTTTATGTTCTCCTCCTAAAAGCTCTGTGATATTATTGGATATGTCCAATAATCAATATTGTCAGCAAGGTAGCACAGTGAATAAGATGCAAGATTTGGAATTAGGAAAACCTGAGTTTAAATCTTTCTCCTTGCCCTGTGACAAATTCTGTGCCTTATCTTCCTCACTATAAAATGAAAATAATAGCATCTACCTCATGGGGTTGCTGTGAATTAACATATGTCAAGTGCTTTGGAAACCTTAAAGCACTATACAAATGCTATTACTATACCTGTTATTAATTTAAACCAACAAGAAGCCAGCTTTTCAGTTATGATCAGTTTGAACTCTATTTCCCACTACTACTGTAATCATTATTAGTAATCACAATAACAAAATGATAATAACAGCTATGGATTATATGAAAGGTACTACAGATCACAAGGCCTCTAGATCTATTTTCAGTTTCTAGAAAACTTTATATATATTACCTAATAGGAATCTCACAACAACCCTGGGAAACAGTTAAAGTGAATAAATATTATTGCCCTTATTTAAAGATAAAGTCACTAAGGTGCAGGAAGCCATGGTTAAAAACAAAAAAATCAAAACTGGGATTTGAACTCAGGATTTCTGATTCCTAATCCAATGCTCCTAACAAGATAAAATATCCCTCAAACATATATTATGTGTGATCAGTACAGACAATAAAATGGATGACTCTATTATGTATACTTTATCATTATAATATTTACTCATTTTATTGTTGAAAGTTTTTCAGTTGATTCCTATTGCCCATGTTCAAATGGGCATTCAAGACCTCTTCAGTCTGGCACCATTTTATTTTTCTAGTCTAATCTCATATTTCTCCATGAATGTTGGATCCAGTGAAACTGGACTATTCTCTATTTCTCAAAAGTGACCTATACATTTTTATCCCTGTGTTTTTGCTCACACTGTGGTTTTTTTCTAGAATATCCTTATTTTCACTATTGAACCTATCATAACTGAAATGGACACTTCTCTGGAGAGCGACCTTTAATATCCTCCATCTCAGTTAAGTATTTCCTTCCCCAACTGTACAGAGTTTTTGCATGTTTGTTTTGTATCTCTGTTTTCATCTCTAATACACATATTAAATATGCAAGGCATGTGTCTTACCCTTCCAATTAGACTATAAACTCAGTGAGGGTAAGGATTTGGCATTAGATAGATAATTCTGAATTTCCCCAAGGGCTCTAAGCATGATGCTCACAGGTGTTTAATAATCTACTGAATTGTGATTAATTTGATTTGAATTTTCCTTGGACTGGTTTTTAGTACTCAAAGTTTCTATAGAGTACAATTTTGGAAATAACTATTCCCCTGAGATCATTTGACAGACAAGGAAACAGGTCCAGGTTAGAAAAACATTTTGCTCAAGGTTAGGCAATTAGTCCTGATAGATTTATAAATCTGGAATTTCTCCGTACCCTTGTTAGATGAATGAGCAACTGGTCAGAGGTTCCCTACGTCATTGTGAGATGGAAAACATAACCACTGTTTCTCTGTTATGTGTTAATATGTGTTAATCTTCTGTGTATGGTCTCAATCACTTTATTATCCATGTTTCTCTCCATCCTTGGGGTACATAATTCATAGCATCTTCACAGCTCTTGTCCATGGACTCATCAATTGCATCTTCTAGCCTTTCCACCTTCTTCTGTGGGTTTATAAAAGTTGGAAGAAAAATCTCTGGAACCTCAAAACAAATTGAGTTATCAGAGTCTAGTCCAAGGATTATCTATTCTTAAATGAGAATCACTCAAAAGTCTCTTTGGTTTCAATGAAAGTACAGCATCCAAGTATAAAATCTCCGAAGTGATCCTGGGTTTTGGCAACCCAAGCTTACCTATAATTACAAAGGCAAAGTCTGAAAAAAATTCTATGAGATTTCTGGAAAGGGAGAATTTGTTTTCAGAAGGGAATATTAAGGTTTTATAGAGAATAGCATCTGAATTGGGTTTTAAAGAAAGAACGTTTTTAACAAGTTGTTGTTTGTCCTTCATTTTTGAAGAGGACCAGTGACATCATGGTGTTAACTTTTAAAAAACACAGAACTATTAAATAGTCATAAAACCACTCTTTAATCAAGGGAAAGGGGGATTAGGGCTACTTGGCCACTTTTGCAGAGCTGTGCCTTGTGCAGAATCCAAGAATTGAACACTGCTTCGCTCTGATCCCTGACCCCCCTGGGAGTGACACCGCTAGATGACAACTCCAAGGAACAAAGGAAATTGGGGAACTTATATACCATTTGGGAAGATCCAGGGGCTGGGAAAGATGATTGAAGTTGTACTGGTAAGGATGGGATTTACAATCAAGCTTGGGAAAGGAATCCTAGCCAGAGGCTGGGGTGTAGAGGAAGGGGCTGCTTACACAGTGGATTCTAAAGGATGGTCCCTGCCCTGGTGTGTCTTCCTGGGTAGGGTCTCTGATACAATGGGCAAGACTACCTAAGACAAAAAGGGTATTTAGCATTTACCCTAGGGTCCATTATTCAGTCTGCAAGTGCTAGTCTGAGATTCCCTTCAGAGTGGATTCTCAGGGGAACAGGGAAGCACAAGCTTTGGGGCGTCTCCAGCCTACAAACTATTTCTAAAACTTGGGGTTCATCAGATCTCACTAAGCCACAAGTTTGGGGTCTCTAGATTCCACGTTGACAATGGATGATGTCTTGACTCATATGTTAACTAGATTCAAGTGAGGCAGAGTTGTACAAAGCCATCAGCCTCACTCTCTTTCCAGGGTCATCAAGGTCCAGTGGCAATAAAAAAGTCAAGATGACTGGTAATGGCCCAGGAAGCAGTGGATGACCTTGGTGCTAAGCTCTCAGCACTCCACAACACCTGTTTCTTGACCTTCAGAACAAATTATTCTGATCTATCCATTCTGCCAAAGGGAAGTCTCTACATGTGTAGAGTAGAAATACCCCTAACTCATGGACAAGTTTAAGTCCTGTCAGTTACTTTCAACCTGGTTTAGCTCATCTGCTGAGACAGTTTTACCAAGGTTTTTAATAAGTGGAGATGTTTATAAAATAATAACAATGACAACAAAAACAAGTGGGGAATGGTACTATGAGTTTCTGACATGGGAAATGGCTTGAGCGAAAATATAGGAAATAAAGTTGATGCTCTTTGATTAGGATAGTACTAAACAAATTGTTGTAAATGAATGTAATGGATTGTTATTCTGCTATTTAAAAGGATGAATCATGAATACAGAGAAGCAATAAAAAGCTCATATGAACTGATACAGAGTTAAATAAATAGAGCCAAGAAAACAATAGCCACCATGACTCTAAGAATGTAAATGAAAAATAATTACGAGAAAATCAGAAGTCAATCTTATAAAACGACTATCTTATAAAACGACAATCTTATAAAACGACATGCCAGGTGGAATATTAGAATTATTTTTAGATTTTTATATGTTGATTAATCTGGATATTTTATATTTTTATAAATATTCATTTTATACTAGTTTTACAGAATAACCCTGGCCACAAAGAAAAGATATGAGATGCCACCTCCACCCCACTACTTAAAAAAGGTGACAGTCTCATGGGTGTGTTATGGGGTTACAACTGGTTGGTGGGGTACAATGGTGAACCCCTGGGTTCAGGAAGGATACCTTTTGCAAGAATGCAAGACTCTGAAACTTAGCTTAAAAGTAAAAAGAAAGATTTATTAGTGAGATAGGATTAATGGCCAGTAAGACAGCATGAGTGGAACAATCCTGGGGGATTGCTTCCAGAATGCCTCAATTCAGTTGTTTTTATACCCTTTACAACAGTGAGTACATGAGGTTATGTCATACGTGACTCTAAACACTCAGGTATTTGGTGGGGTGTGGGGTCTGCCTGAGACCCCCATGGTCTACAGAACAGATGGATGCCTGAGATACAGTCCACATGGTAACAAGGTGTAGCCTGGAGGTTTATCTCTTTGTCCATCTCAACCTAAAAGATGATCCAAGGATGATAGCAATCTCAGGGTCTTATAGCAGCTATCAGATGTTCTTGGGTTGGGAGAGTAGCAAGGACATTTCCCTGTTTACAGTTTGCTTGAATTAAGGGATACAATGTTCATGGCATCTCCCTACCATTCCCATTCCATCTCCCTTCCATGCCCATGCCAGGTGGAATATTAGAATTATTTTTAGATTTTTTTATATGTTGATTAGTTTTGCTGATTTTTATCTCTTCCTCTTTCTTTTCTTTAAAAATATTCCTTGTTCTATTGACAACTCTCTGGGAGGGGGAAAGGGAAGCAGAGTAGAAGAAATATTTGCAATAGAAAATAAAATAAAGTATATGAATAAAATATTTTGGTACAGAAAACAGAAAGATTAACCAGATCCTTTATTGAACATGATGCAACAAAATTATATTCAATAAAGAATAGCTAAAGAAAGGCTTAAAATAAATTAAATAACAAATATCTTAATCCTAAAGAATTTGTGGGTCAGAGATCAATGAAATAGAAAATTTCATCAAAGATAATGACATCAATAAAACAACATATTAAAACTTGTTAGAGGTAGTCAAAATAGTTTTTAGAGAATAAAATTATATCTATTAACACTTTCATCACCAAAGGAGGGAAAGAACATATAAATGAACTGCTCAAACAAGTAAAAATAAAAAAGAAAACTAACAAATTTTAAAGTACCAATTAATCACCAAAATAGACATTTTAGAAGTCAAAGAAGAGATTAACAAATTGAAAGCAAAAAAATTTAGGGTCTATTTTTTAAAATAACATAGTTGTCAACCTGGAAAAACATAGAACTACTAAAGTTGTCGGCAAAATCTTTAATTAGGAAAGAGATAATGTTCGATGTTTGGCTGCCACACAGAGTCAAGCACCTAAAACCTACATAAAGCCAAAGGCTCTGGGACTCTGGGAACAGTATCTCTGTGAGAATCAATGCAGGAGATGATTCTCTGGAGAACAATAAAACATAGAGATCTTATATATTTTTTTGGGAACTCAGACATCAAACATACACCAAGAGGTTGTAAGTAGGCTTGGGAAAGAGGCTGTAGGCTGAGGCTGTGGTATCAGGGAGTGGTCTACTACAATGGATACTAGAAGAATGGTTCCTGCCTAGGTGTTGGTCTTCTTGGGAAGGATTTCTGATACAATAGGGGAAACTTCTAGGACAAAACGGGTTCTTAACATTTGACTGCTTCTACTAGTTCCAACTAAATGGGGATCATTAAGTATACTGAAATCTATTGTTCAGTCTGAAACAGGTCAGTCTGGGACTTCCCTAGGAGTGACTTCCCAAGGTATAGGGGCAAACTTGAGGTCTCCAGATTTCAAGTTGACAATAGATAAGCCATTAGCTAATTTGACTATATTTTAAAAAAAGAATAAAAAAATATCAGTGTCATGAATGAAAGGACATTCACAACAGATTAATATAAATATAAAATAAGTTACAAGACAATATTTTTCAAAACTATATGCCAATAAAACTGATAAATGAAATCAATGGTTGCAAAAATATAAAATTAATAGGACAAGAATGAGAATTTAAATGACCAATTTCAGCAAAAAATAGTGAGGAAGTTATATGAAATTTTTTTCGCCCATTTTACTTTTTATTTGTTAAATTAATTAAGTTAATTAATTTAGAATATTTTCCCATGGTTATATGATTTATGTTCTTTCCCTCCCCTTCTCACTCACCCTTCTGGGAGTTGATGAGTAATTCCACTGGGTATTACATGTATCATTGTTCAGAACCTATTTCCTTAGTATTTAATATTTTCAACGGAATGATCATTTAAAGTCAACATCCCCAATCATATACCCATCAAACCATGTAATCAATCATATGTTTTTTCTTTGGCATTTCTACTCCCACAGTTATTTCTCTGGATGTGGATAGCATTCTTTCTCATAAGTCCCTCAGAATTGTTGTGGATCACTGCATTGCTGCCAATAGAGGAGTCCATTATGTTTAATTGTGCCACAGTGTATCAGTCTCTATGTAATGTTCTCATGGTTCTGCTTTTTTTGCTCTGCATCAATTTCTGGAGGTATTTCCAGTTTCATATGGAATTCTCCAAGTTCATTATTCCTTTCAGCACAATAGTATTCTATCACCATAAGATACAACAATTTGTTCAGTCATTCCCCAATTGATGGACATCCTTCATTTTCCAGTTTTTTTGCTACTACAGAAAGTATGGCTATGAAATTTTTGTACATGTATTTTTCCCTATTATCTCTTTGGGCCACAAACCCAGCAGTGGTATTGCTGGATCAAAGGGCAAGAAGTCTTTTAAAGGCATAGTTCCAAATTGCCTTCCAGAATGGTTAGATCAATTCACAACTCCACCAGCAATACATTAGTGTCCCAAATCTTGCCACACCCGCTCCAACATTTATTACTTTCCTTTGATGCCATATTGGCCAATCTGCTAGGTGTGAGGTAGTACCTCAGGGTTGTTTTGATTTGCATTTCTCTAATTATGAGAGATTTAGAACACTTTTTCTTGTGCTTATTGATAGTTTTGATTTCTTTATCTGAAAATTGCCTATTCATGTCCCTTGCCCATTTTTATCAATTGAGAAATGACTTGATTTTTTTTTTTAACCCTTAACTTCTGTGTATTGACTTTATAGGTGGAAGATTGGTAAGGGTAGGCAATGGGGGTCAAGTGACTTGCCCAGGGTCACACAGCTGGGAAGTGGCTGAGGCCGGATTTGAACCTAGGACCTCCCGTCTCTAGGCCTGGCTCTCAATCCACTGAGCTACCCAGCTGCCCCTTGACTTGGTTTTTTGTACAATTGATTTAGCTCCTTATAAATTTGAGAAATGAGACCTTTGTCAGAAGTTTTTGTTATGGATTTTCCTCCCAATTTATAGCTTCCCTTCTGATTTTCATTGCATTGATTTTGTTTGCACAAAAGCTTTTTAATTTAATGTAATCAAAATTATTCATTTTATATTTTGTAATATTCTCTATCTCTTGCTTCGTTGTAAATTCTTTCCTTCCTCATAGATCTGGCAGGTATACTATTCTATGTTACCTAATTTACTTATAATTTTTTTTTTATATTTAAGTCATTTACCCATTCTGAATTTATCTGGGTATAGGGTGTGAGATGTTGATCCAAACCTAAGCTCTCCCATAATATTTTCCAATTTTCACAGCAGTTTTTGTCAAATAGTGTGTTCTTGTCCCAAAAGCTGGGATTTTGTGTTTATTGTACACTATCTTGCTGAGATCATTTACCCCCAGTCTATTCCATTGATCCTCCCTTCTGTCTCTTAGACAGTATCATTTTGTTTTGCTGATCACTGCTTTATAGTACAGTTTAAGATCTGGTACTGCTAGGCCCCCAAACTTCACTTTTTTTTTATTAGTTCCCTTGATATTCTTGATCTTTTGTTCTTCCAAATGAACTTTGTTATAATTATTCTAATTCAATATGAAAGTTTCTTGGTAGTTTGATAGGTATGGTACTGAATAAGTAAATTAAATAAGAGAGGATTGTCATTTTTATTATATTATCTTGTCCTACCCATGAGCAATTCATATTTTTCCAATTATTTAGATCTAGTTTTAGTTGTGTGGAAAGTGCTTTGTAATTGTGTTCATATAATTCCATGTTTGTCTTGGAAAATAGATTCCTAAATATTTTATTTTGTCTAGGGTGATTTTAAATGGAATTTTATCTTTCTAACTCTTGCTGCTGAGTTGTGTTGGAAATATAGAAATGCTGATGATTTATGTAGGTTTATTTTGTATCCTGCAACTTTGCTAAAGTTGTTCATTATTTCCACTAGCTTTTTGGTTGATTCTGTAGGATTCTTTAAATAGACCATCATATCATCTACAAAGAGTGATAGTTTAGTCTCCTCATTGCCTACTTTAATACCTTCATTTACTTTTTATTCTCTAATTGCTACCACTAACTTTTTCAATATAATGTTAAATAAAAGAGGTGATAATTGGGCATCCTTGCTTCACTCCTGATCTAATTGGGAAGGCTTCTAAATCATTGCCATTGTAGATGATACTTGTTGATGGTTTTAAATATATACTGCTTATTATTTTTTGGAAAGGCCCATCTATTCCTATACTTTCTAGTGTTTATAATAGAAATGAGCGTTGTATTTTGTCAGAGGCTTTTTCTGCATCTATTGAGATAATCATGTGATTTCTGTTGGTTTGGTTGTTGATATGATCAATTATATGGATGGTTTTTCTAATATTAAACTTTCTTTGCATTCCTGGTATAAATCCCACCTGATCATAGTGAATAATCCTCATGATCACTTGCTGGAGTCTTTTTGCTATTATTCTATTTAAGATTTTTGCTTCTACTTTCATTAAGGAGTTTGGTCTGTAGTTTTCTTCCTCTGTTTTTGATCTGCCTGACTTTGGAATCAGTACCATATTTGTGTTATAAAAGGAATTTGGTAAAACTCTTTCTTCTTTACTTATTTTGTCAAATGATTTGTATAGTATTGGGTTTATTTGTTCTTTAAATGTTTGATTGAATTCACTTGTAAATCCATCTGGCCCTGGAGATTTTTTCTTAGGGAGTTCCTTGATGGTTTGTTCAATTTCTTTTTCTGATATGGGATTATTTAAGTATTCTGTTTCTTATTCTGTTAATCTAGGCAATTTATAGTTTTGTAAATATTTGTAAATATTCTTCCATATCACCTATATTACCATATTCATTGTCATATATTGGCAAAATAGTTTTTAATGATTGTCTTAATTTCCTCTTCATTAGAGGTGAGGTCTCCCTTTTCATCTTTGATACTGTTAATTTGGTTTTCTTCTTTCCTTTTTTAAATTAGATTGACTTAGTACTTTGACTATTTTATTTGTTTTTTCAAAGTACCAGCTTCTAGTCTTACTTATTAATTTAATAATTATTTTACTTTCAATTTTGTTAATTTCTCCTTTAATTAAAAAAGGGGGGGAAATGTCATTTGATTGGGGAATGGCTTAACAAATTGTTGTATTTGTTGGTGATGGAATATTATTGTGCTAAAAGAAATAATGAACTGGAGGAATTCCATGTGAACTGGAATGACCTCCAGGAATTGATGTCAAGTGAAATAAGAAGAACCAGGAGAACCTTATACATAGAGATGGATACACTGTGGCACAATCTAATGTAACGAACCTCTCTACTAGTAGCATGTGATAATGCAGGATAATTCTGAGGGACTTATGAGAAAGAATGCTATCCACATTCAGAGAAAGAACTGTGGAAGTAGAAACACAGAAGAAAAAAAAACTGTTTGATCACATGGTTCAATTGGGATATGATTGGGGATGTAGACTCTAAGCGATCACCCTAATGTAAATATTAATAATATGGAAATAGGTCTTGATCAGTGACACATGTAAAACCCAGTGGAATTGCTCATTGGCTGTGGGAGGGGAGTGGGAGAAGGGGAAGGAAAGAACATGAATCATGGAACCATGAAAAAATAATCTAAATTAATCAATTAAATAAAGTTTTTCAAATTAAAAAAACCCAGAAATTAAAAAAATAAAAATCATTAGAAAATACAAGAATAATTGAAACTCTAAAATAATGAACCAGGATCCTATATAATGGACTTAAACTACATTTTTTCAATAACATCAAAGGGAAAGGGAAGATATTCAGTATGGTTACTATCATTTACTAGAGTGTTAGTACTCATTATAGCAATAGGATGTGAAAACAAAAATTGATGGAATAAGTACAGATAAAGAACAAAAGCAAGGATCATTTTTTGAAAATATGGCTTTCAGAAAGAAGTCTATAGAGTCATCTAAAAATTAATTAAAGCAAGAAATAATTTTAGTATATTTGCTGCCAAAGTAAGCACAAGCAAGAAATAATGTTAGCAATCCTAACATATAAAATTAAACCATGTAAGTCATTAGCACTTCTATATATGAACAAGAAACCCAGAAGGAAGATATAGAAAGAGAAATTTCACTTGTAATAAAATATAATGCAAAAGATATTTCATAAGCATCTACCAAGACACATAATAGAACTATATGAATAGAAAGAAGGGATCATAAATGAAAGAAGTTATGGAGATACTAATGGCAAAGTTTCACAATTGATTGTATAAGTGGAGTGAGGAAGAATGAAGAATCAAAGATAATTACAAGATAATTAACCTCAGCGTCTTGAATGATGGCAGTGAATTTGATTAGGAAAAGTGACAGTTGGGAGAGGGGAGAAGGTGAGGAATACAGTTTTGAACATGTTGGTTTTGATATAGCTCCTGCTTTTTGTTGTTTAGTTGTTTTAATCTTGTCCAGCTCTTTGTGACTTCACTTGGGGTTTTCTTGGGAAAGACACTAGTGTGGTTTATCATTTCCTTCTCTAGTTCATTTGACAAAGGCAAATAGGCTAAAGTGACTTTCCCAGGATCACACAGCTAGTAAGTGTTTGAAGTCAGATTTGAACTTGGAAAGATAAGTCTTCCTGACTCCAGGCCCAGCACTCCATCCACTGCATCACTTAGCTATCAATGTCTCTTTCTGGTCAGTCTGAAATGTCCAATAGGCAACTGCTTTTGCTAGTCTAGAATTCAAGAGGGAATCTGGGACTACATAAAAATATTCAGAAGAATCCTACATAGAGATGATAGTTGAATCCTTAGAAATTGATGAGGTTACCAAGAGTATAAAGGAGAAGAAGAGCCAGGAAATGATAGAACCTTTGAGGATATTCATAGGTAAGGAGTGTGATATGTATGATGAATTAAAAAGGAGGTGAAGAAGGAGTCATTAGGCAGGCAAACCAGGAAAAAGTTGTGCCATGAAAACCCAGGTAGGAAAGGGTATCCAGGAAGAGAGGTTGTTCAGCAGAGTAAAATGCAGCATATATTTCAAGATAGTTGAATATTCACAAAAGGCTGAATAATTTTACAATTGAGCCACTATTAACTACTTTGGCTAGAGCAGCTTCAATTGAGCAATGATAAAGGTCAGCTTCTATAAGTTTAAGAAGGGAAGAAATGGAAATAGTGAATATAAATAATAAAAAAGCAAATAGAAAAAAGTTTCAAGAGAAAGGTAGAGAAGATATAATAAGATAAACCTAAGAGGTGAAAGGATCTAGTGAAGGTTGTTAGTTTTTTTTAATGTATGGAGGACATTCATGCATTTTGAAGACAGAAGGGAAGAAACAAGTAGATAGGGAAAGGTTAAAAATTTAAAAAAGGGGATAATGTAGATTGTAATTTTTAAGAAAAGACAAGAAAGAATAAGATCAAGAGGTATACGTAGAGGTATTTGGCCTTGGTAAGGAAAAGAGCCACTTTGTCAGAAGCTGGGGAAAAAGAGGAAAGGGTTGAGATGATGTCAAGAGTAAGAGTTTTCAAGATGAAGAGAAGCAGAGTGGGAGCTTATGTCAAATAGTTTCTGTTTTCTTAGTAAAATTAAAAGGCAATGTTCTTAGTTGAGAGATAAGGGGGAAAAAGAAATGTGGGAAAGCAGAAAGGAAGAGAAGGTTTGAAATAGAAAGCTTAAATAACTTGTTTTGGGTCACATAAGTCATTTTGGTAGAATATGAACCCAGATCTTTCTGACTGTCAAGAAACTGTTACATACATTACTCCAGGTTTCTGCAATAATCATCTAGCATTGTTTTTTGGTCTTTGACCAATTAGTAAGTATCCATTGCTTCTAGATATTTTTCCTACTTCCAAAAAATGCCACTGTAAATATATATATATATATATATTATATATATACATTAATATATATTTAATTCAATAAACATTTATTAAGCACCAAAAATGTGCCAACTTGTCTGCTAAGTGCTGGGAATACAGATAAGAGAATGTAAAACATCCTGCCCTCCAAGAGTTTACAGTCTCTTATTTTTCAAGCCCTTACCTTTGGTCTCAGAATTTATATTAAGTAATAGTTCCAAGGTAGAAGTGCAGTGAGATCTAGGGCCAGTGTTTCCCATAGTGGGAGCTACCACCCCCTGGTGGGTGTTGCAGTGATCCAGGAGAGTGGTGATGGCCACAGGTGCATTTATCTTTCCTATTAATTGCTATTAAAATTTTAAAAAAAATTTCCCGGGGGCTAAGTAATATTTTTCCTGGAAAGGGGGCAGTAGGCCAAAAAAGTTTGGGAACCACTGATGTAGGCAATTGGGATGAAGGGACTTGTCCAGGGGTACATAACAGGAAATTCAGATTTGAATCCAGGACCTCCCATCTGTAGGCCTAACTGTCTATCCACTGAGCAACTTACCTGTCCTAAAAAGTTTACATCCTAAAGGGGGAAGACAATATACAAAAGGAAGCCAGGAAGAGGGGGAGACATCATGGGGGAGACATCTTATTCCATGAAATTTAGACCAAGTAGGAACACAGAGTAGAAATGTGGAGTGAGAACCCTTCTTTTATCTTTGACTTCCTTGAGATATATAACCCATAAGCTGTACTTAAAAGAAATATACATAGCACCAGCTGGCAGAATCAATCCCCTGTCAATGGGACATTATGCCCTCCTCCTCAAGCATAGAGATTAACATGTTCTGTGCCCTCAGAATGCATCAAGAAAGTATATAGAATAGAGGAGAAAAAACAGCTAATAACGAGAAAAAATGAATTGGCACATGGAGGGGTTCGAAGATTGCTAATGATTCCACTGGCCAGTGAGCAAGGCAGTTTAATGTAGACAAATGTGAAATCATACACCCAGAGGCAATGAACCAAGTAAGAGAATGAGTACAAGCTAAATAAAATCTCATGTGCTGTCTGATCCCAGAAAGGGATTTAGAGGTTACTGTTTTAAAAAAATCCTTGAAGTTGTCAGGTCCCTCTATTGCTGCAGTAAACTAGGCAAATGGGGAGTTTGTGTGCCCTTAAAATAGTTTAGAATACAAATGAAAGGTTGGACTTTGAAAACCGCAATAACTATTCTACGATCTCACACCAGATATACATTTACCTTTAGAGTGGCTGCCATGTTGAGAGGTAAGATGGGGTTTTCTTGAAGATGGAATAGAATAGAACAATTCTGATGACTCAGAATTTCCAAAATATTTGTATTTTTTTGTGGGAGGGATATGAAAGACAAAGGTCATTTTAATTTTTTTTTTGGCTAGGGATGGTTTCAAGGTGACCCCTGGGAAGTTGCTGGCATTTTAAAATGGCTTGATAAAATGAAAACAAGATAAGTTACACACATTGCTGTAGGTTCAAAACCTGGGACACCAGCTGAAATAAGAAAATTCAATTTCCAATATGAGATTGAGCTTTTCTTTTTCCTGGAAGAACATATACCATTTTTTCCTTTTTCATAATGAAAATGTACTGTTTCATGGTGGTAATCCTAACATAAGCAGTGTTATAAATGACAGGACACAATGCAGAAAATGATACTGTTGGAAGATGTTGTTGGAAATAATTTGGATTTTGATACCACCCTTTCTGGGAGACCTTTTCTCCCCCTTCTTTCCAACTTCTCTTTGGAAGGGCTGGAACTATTGAATGATTTAATGTTATTTTGAAGTCTTTTGATTTTTCTTTCATTTTTTCACACACATACACACGTGAGACATTGGACAAATCCTACAAGTTTATCTTGATAAAAAACATATTTTAAAAGTACATCCATTTTAAAGAGATCACAGTCTGCTGAGAAGTAATAGATATGAAACTGGGTCTTGAGTGTTAATGTCTGACTTTTCAGTTTTTCTAAGAGTGCTTTCTGTCTAATCCCTTTTTTCCTATGTTGCTATCACAAAATGTGTGTATATGAGGAAGGGGAGTACAGAATCTTATCTGTGGTTTTTTTTTTGTTGTTGTTGTTGTTTTTGAAGAGAAAACTCCAGCATGGAGAGTGGGAAGTAATTTGCTCTTAGTTCCTGTGGGGAACTGGACAGCAGCAGAGTTCTGAATCTAGTTGGGTTGATTTTTAACCTGGAAGGCTAGCCAAGGCTGAGGCAGTTGGGGGAGCTGGCTGGAAGGAAGCAAGGCTGCTGCCTTTCCCAGCAGTGCTACAGCCTAATTGAGACTGTGATTAAGGTTAGATGACTCCTATTTTCTATTATTGGCTGTGAAACCTGTGGATTCAAGTCCTGCTAGTAAGCAGGAGGAGGCTTTTAGAAACTGCCAAATATCTCAGGAATAGGGAGGAGGTTGACAGAAGATAAAAAGAAAGGTTGATAAAGAGAGAAAGGCAGGCAATGTGTTATAGAAAAAAGATGATTCTTTCTGCCTCTCATTTCCCAGTCAAACTTCCAGGGTTGTCACTAACCTATCTGAATTCATTACTCAATGATCAGTGATTTCCCACCTGCTTCTCTATCTCCAACTGCTCATTCCTTTACTCCTATCTCCTTCAACCCAATACCCTTCCTGGCAATGGCCCACCACAAAATTACCTGCCCTTCCATTGTGCTCTCTGGATGCCTACTTCATAACAAACTTGCTTTCCATTTTAATATTTTCCTTTCCCATTCCATTCTGGCTCTCACTAAGACCTGACTTCCTCCCAATGATGCGGTTTCCCTGACTGTCCTTTCCAGGTCTGGACCTACTGTCACTCATTCTACTATTCCCTTCCCACATTCACTGGTTGAGATAGAGGAGATGGAATATTTCTTGCTCCCCATTTCCACTTTCAAACTCTCCCTCTCTACCTCAATCACTCAATAACCTCTCCTCCTTTGAGGTTCATGGAATCCAAGGCTGTCCCTTGACAATCTCTAGGACATCTTTTCTCAATGATCTTTCAATGGTTCACAATCTTTCCTCCTCAAATCCTGCCTTCATACTGGTGGACTTTAAACAAACATATTGATATTACTTCAAGCACTCTACCTTCTAAGTTCCTCAACTTACTCTTTCTATAACCTACTCCTTTACATCACCTCAACTACATACAGAGATGAACATAGCCTTGATTTTACCATCATTCAAAAATGTACTTTCATGTTCATGAACTTGGAAATTCCTTTATCCAATCACAATTTGCTTTCATTCTACTGCTTTTTACCTTTTATCACCATTGGCTCCAATCCCTTGATTCCCTAGTTCTTTCCAAGGCAATTTCACTCTATATTGGTTATACTTATCTCTTTTCTCATCTTGATCCCCTCCTGAACTGGTTAAACTCAACACTTCCCTCTTCTCTTGAGTCTCTTGTCCCTTTATTCTACTGCTGATCTTGCCCTGCTAAGCCTCAGTCTTGGATTTTTCCCATTAGTCCACTCACCCCAGCAATTATTCAAAACTCATCAAATCTCCCATACTTTCCCATCACCCTCTGCATCTCTCAGACATTTCAGTCAAAAATCTTGCTTAATATTTAACTGACAAAATGAAAATATTTGCTGAGTCTTCTTTTTTTATTTCATAGCACTCACATACCTTCTCCACTGTATCCTCCTTCACCTGTTTCACATAAAAAGGTTGCCTTTTTCCTTGCCAAGAATAATCCCTCTATATGCCCAAGTGATCCCATTCCATCCTATCTTCTCCAGCAGGTTGCCCCCTCTATCATCTCCACTCTTTCATTTATTATCAATCTCTCCTTGTCTCTTGTCTGCTAGTTATTATCTCATATCTCTCTTCTCTTTTGTGGCTAAATTCCTTCCTCTCATTATTCTTACCTCTCTATGGTCTGGCTTCTTACCTCACTCTTTATTCAATTGAAACTATTTTGTACAAAAGTACAAAAGGTCTCTTAGTTGCCAAATCTTATGGCCTTTCCTCAATCTTTATCTTTCTTTTTGACCTCTCTACAGCTTTTGATACTGTTGATTGCCCTCTTCTTGATATTCTCTTCTTTCTAGGTGTCTCCTGGTTTTCCTCCTATCTGACTGCTTTTTCTCTGTCTTCTTTGCTAGATCCTTATCTAGGTCATGCCCAATAAAACTGTGTCTCCCAGAGCTCTTTCCTGAGTTTTCTTCCATTCTACATCCTTACTTTTTCACTTGGTGACCTCATTAGCTCTCATGAATTCAATTATTATCTCTAAGCTGATTATTTTCAAATATACTCTTCCCTAACCTCTCTACTGACTTCCCACTGCCTATTGGACAAGTAGATATTCTAGAGACATCATATACTAAACATGTCTAAAACTGAACTCATTATCTTTTTTTAAAAAAATAAAACCCTTACCTTCCATCTTAAAATCAATACTGTGTATTGGTTCTAAGGCAGAAGAGTGGGAAGGGCTAGTCAATGGAGGCCAAGTAACTTGCCCAGTGTCACACACCTAGGAAGTATCTGAGGCCAGATTTGAATTCAGGACCTCCCATCTCCAGGTCTGGCTCTCAATCCACTGAGTCACCCACCTGTCCCCCTCATTACCTTTTCAACACGATCCCTTCTTCCAAACTTCCCTATTCTTGTCAAAGTGACAACCAATCTCCCATCATCCTTGGCTCATCATTCCCTCTCATCACCCCAACTCTCACCATTCCATCTTTTGCCAAGGTCTGACAATTTTACCTTCCTAACATTTCTCATAGATGTCCTCTTTTCTACTCTGACACTATCAGCACCCTAGTGCAGATTCTTATCATTTCACACCTAGAGTGTTGCAATAGCCTGTACATTGGTCTCCCTACCCCAAATTTCTCCCCATTCTGGGTTATCCTTCACTCCTTCATCAAATCAATCATCCCCAAGTATAGAACTGACCATGACATTCCCATATTCAATAGCCTCCAATAGCTCCAGTATGAAATATAGATTGTTTGGCATTCAAAGCTCTTTATAACCTTGCTTTCTCCTACCTTTCTAGTGTTATTATACCTTACTACTTTCCACATACCCTGTGATTCAATGACTGTAGCTTCTTATTGACTATTTGCCACATTTAGGATCTTTTTTCATCTTCATGTGCTGATTTTTAAAACTTTCTTCATGTTTCAACTAGTAAGTCTTTCTTTATACTGCTTAATCCTAGTACCTTCCCTCCAATATATCTTGTGTATATTTATAATTTGGGCATAGTTGTTTTTATGCTGTATTCCACAATAGAGTCTGAGCTCCTTGAGAGGAGGGACTGCCTTGCCTTTCTTTACTTCTTCAGTACTTAGCATAGTTACTCACACATAGTAGGTGCTTAATACATTTGTTTTGACTGACAAAATTACTAACATGTATTTAAATCTCTTGCCTCTGATATTTTTTCTTTGTGTGGCCTTAGAGGGCAGTAAGGTAGAAAGGAAGGAAAGCAGGAAGAAAGGAAGGAGGGAGGGAGGAGAAAGGAAGAGGAGGAGGAAATGAAGGAATGAGGAAGGAAAGAAGGAAAAAAGAAAGAGAAAGGTGGAGAGGAAATGGAGGGAGGAAGGAAGGGAGAGCAGAAGAAGGAAGGGAAAGAAGGAGGAAGAGAGGGAGGGAAGGAAGGGCAGAGGGAAAGGAGGTAGGGAGGAAGAAAAGAAGGGAAGAAAGAAAGAAAGAAGGAAAGACAGAAGGAGATAGGAAGGAGAAAAGGAATGAAGGAAGCAGGGAAAGAAGGAAAGAGAGATGTGGAAAGAGGAAAGGAGGGATGAAGGAAATAAAGCATTTATCAAGCATTTATTATGTACTAGGCATGGCACCTGCATATATTATGAACATTTACAAATATTATTTCATTTGATCTTCACCACAACCCTGGGAGACAAGTGCTAATACTATCCCTATTTCACAGTTCAGAAAAATGAAACAGACTGAGGTTAAGTGACTTGTCCTGAGTCATACAGCTAGTGCCTGCATTTGACCTCAAGTCTTCCTGACTTCAATCCCAGCAACCTACTGCATCATTTAGCTGCCTTTAGGTAAATCACTCTCTTAGTTCTCAGAGTCTCAATTTCTTTGCTGTAAAATTAGACTATGTGGGTCCTGAAATTCTTTCTAGCTCTAGATCTATGGCCCTATGTTCCTAAAAAGGAGACAGATAAAGAGGACAGAGGGGATAATTCCTTCAAGTAAAAGGAAGGAAGAAGAAATAAAAGAGAAAGAAGGGCTGGAGAGAGAAATGAGAACAGAACTGGAAGAGAGAAGCAGTAAGGAAAGAAAGCATCAGCTGTTGGGATTATTTTATTGATTAATAACTGAAGGAGAAGAGTGTGTGAAGGAACAAAGTTTCAGTAGATCCTCTGGAATGATCATCTTAGATCATAGCAAGAACAGGGAGTAAAACATGGTCTCATTTTCCTGGGATCTTCTTCACTTTGTGCTTCAAGGGTAGTACTGGACAGCTCTGTGATCAGGTTGCTCATAATATCTCAAAAGGAGAAAATGGGGATAAGCTGCTTGGCTTTCTAACTCTGATATGACAGGCAACTCCTGGATAGTGGAAGTTTCTAGTATGAAAGCTTCCAATATGTATGATCCAGATGTAGAAGTTCCAGATGTAGCAGGCATCTGGCATGCAGGAATGGCTACTAGGAAGGAAGTGGAGTGGACAGGCTGCTGGACAAAGAAAAATTAATCCAGAGGGAAAAAATACAGGTTTTTCTGGACTAAAGTGAAGGTTGAGATATTGAGAGAGAGAGAGAAAAGAAAGTCAGAAAATAACCTTAAGGTAGAAGGAGGCTTTACAATAAACAAGGGGGAGGAGGTTGTATTGAGTTCAGGGATTTTTCCTGTCCAGTAGTTCCTTTTGTTCGTACATCCCCAATTCCCTAAAGAGGACTTAGGGCAGCAG
This sequence comes from Gracilinanus agilis, assembly GCF_016433145.1. Lineage (NCBI taxonomy): Eukaryota > Metazoa > Chordata > Mammalia > Didelphimorphia > Didelphidae > Gracilinanus > Gracilinanus agilis. The sequence continues at coordinate 226,143,648 of NC_058130.1, forward strand.
AGGTTTCAGACAAGAAGCTAGCTAAAGCTCCCTCCCTCTGTCTTTTTTTCCAAGTCGTTAATCTTGGCAGACAGGTTGGTCTTTTATTAGCTATCTCAAAGGGTCAGCTTAAAAGTATCTGTAGAGATACCAGTTCAGAATGTCATTTGTCATACTGGACACTGACTGCTCCTCTCATTGATTTTTTTTTTATCCCTCTTCCTCCCTACCTCCCCTTCCTCTTTGACTTGGGAGGAGAAAACCTCCTCCTAACCTTCCCCAGACTTAATTTTAATTTCTTCCTCTTGTTTTCCCAGCATGGTCTAATTTCGAGAAGAACATACAATGTGCATGAAGTCATGGTTAAGGCAAGATTTAATTAGAAGATTACAAATAGGAACCAAGAAATGCCACGTGCTGAGACCTGGTTAGGAAATAGCTATAAAGAGAAATTTCTTCCTGATGAGAAGCACACCCTATACAGGAATCAAACTGAAAGAAGGGGTAGGGGAGAAGAATATAGAGATAAATTGCATAATCTCCATGATCCCTTCCAATTTTGACATTCTATGATTCTGAGTGAGCCACAAGTGCTAAAAATGTATGCAGATGAGAGTGAATATTAACAGCTTCACAGAAGGGCTGTGCATATGTATTTTTGTGTCATATATCAATGAATGTATAAATATAGTTTCTAGGGGTGAGGATTCCAAATGGCCTTGCAAACTCAAATTCCATAAGAGAATAGACCTAGAAGTCTCAAGAATTCTTGATCTGAAGTCAAGGAACCTGGGTTCCCATCCTGCTAACTGAGTGTTGTTGGACAAATCATAGTACCCCGTTAGATCTCAGTCTCCCTTTTTTGTGAAATGAGAAGGTTGGCCAAGATGGCTTCTGAAGTCTCTTCTGGAGAAAAACCTATGATTCAATAACTTGGGATTCTCATCATGTCTGTGCCTTCTTGAGCGGCATAGTAGTAAAGAGAAAGCTGGACCCGGAGTCAAGAAAATTCTAGTCTGACATTTCAGCTACCTTCTCCCTCTACCCCAGGACCCCTCTTATCTGATTGGTAAATTCCTCCTGGAACCTCCATTTTGAAAATAGAGAAAATTAGTCATGCTTCACTCTCTGAGCCTTGCCATCATAACCCTCCCTATTAAGCACTGTTCAGCTCCCCATTAAGCACTGTCTCCCATCAAGCTCTTTAACAGTAGGGACCATTTTTCTTTTTGTTTGTGTTTACATACCCAGCATTTAATAAAATATTGTTGTTGAGGTTGTTGGGTTGTTTCGATGTGTTTTATACTCTTTGGGACACAATTTGGGGTTTTCTTGGCAAAGATATTGGAGTGATTTGCCTTTTACTTCTCCAACTCATTTTAAAGATAAGGAAACTGAGTCAAACAGGAAGAAAGTGACTTGCCCAGAATCACACAGGTATATGTGTCTGAGATCAGATTTGAACTCTAAAAGATGAGGCTTACTGATTTCAAGCTTAATGCTCTATCCACTGTACCACCAAGTTGCCTTTTTTTTTTTTAACCCAATCTCTAGCAATAATAGGCACTTAATAAATCCTTGCTGGCTTGATTTTCATATCCTTCCTCTAACTTGGACTCTGTATACCTTTTTTTTTAAACACATATCTCCTATCTTAGAATGGATACCAAGTGTCCACCCCAAGATAGAATAGTGGTAAGGGCTAGGCAATTGGGGTTAAATGACTTACCCAGGGTCATACATTTAGGGTGTATCTTAGGCCAGATATGAACCCAGATCCTGTTGACTCTAGGCCTGGCACCCTATCCACTGTATTATCTAACTGCTCAGTATCTTTTCTGAGATGTTTAATAATTAAATTAAATAAACCCTGACATATTAAATAATTTGCCCAGGATCACAAAACTAGTGCACATTTGAGGTAGAATTTAAACCCAGGTTTTCCTGACTTCAAGGCCAATCATCAATCCACTAACTTCATGCTCCCTCCGTGTGTGCATCTATGTGTATGTTTGTTAATTATTATTATTGTGTGTCCCTGAGCAAGAAATTCTTCTGAATATTATTAAAAATTCAAGAAGCTCACCTCCATAGCCTACAAGTGGAAAGATGAAACCTTTTGGACTCTTCCTTGAATTTTCTTCAGGATGACTATTTTGCTTCCATTGTCTGACTGATCCAATGAGCTGCAGGAAAAAGGGAATATTTAAAAGCCTTCGACATTAGGAGCTGATTTGAAAACAGGCCGTCAAAGATTCTGATAGAGCAGCCAAGGAGAAAGTATATGCTTTGCAACGCATGGCATAATCTCAGAGAAATTGTTCTGATAGAAGGATTCATGACAGTCTCGCTGTCTGCAGACACAAGGCTTTAACTTCCAATTCCATTGGCCCCCAAGGAATACTAGCTTTGCCTGGAGAATTTCAATCCATCTGTTCCAATCTGACAGATTTACACTGGGATTATCAGTAAATGCAGGTTGTTTGAGATCTCTAAGTGCTGGGAGAAAGGTGAATGGTGGAAAGGAAGGGAAGGAGGAGATGGGCAAATTTGGTGGCGAGTACTGGGTCTTGAGTTGGAGGACCTGTGTTTAATTCTCTGCAGAACTACCTGCTGCCCATGTCACTTAACCACACTGGACCTTAGTTTTTTCCTCTGCAAAATGAGAGGAGATAGACTAGATGGCCTTTGAAGTCTTTCCCAGTGCTAAATCTGTATTCTGATACATCTTGACAAAGGGTACATAGAGGAATGGCTCCATCTCCAATGTTGCCTGCTGTTATCACCAACAGGGTACCTAGTCAAACCTATACAAGTCAGGCCATATTTTTTGTTGTCCAGTTGCTTCTTCAGTCATATCCAACTATTGGTGACCCCATTTGGGGTTTTCTTGGCAAAGATACTGGAGTGGTTTGCCATTTCCTTCTCCAGCTCACTTTACAGCTGAAGAAACTGAGGCCAACAAGGTTAACCCAGGGTCACATAGCCAGTAACTGTCTATACTAACTGGGATACCATCTTTCCAAAGATTGAAATATTCTCTCATTCCTTAAAAGTGGTCCTTAGAGCCCAGGCCATTCTACCTAAATGGCTGTCAGTTATTTTTTACTTTTCACAAAGTGACTTTCACTCATGTTCACACTATTACTTTCTGAGTTTTTTCCTGTTTTGTTCAGTTTCAGTCGTGCCTTACTCTTCATAACCCCTTTGAAGTTTTCTTGGCAAAGATACTGGAGTGGTTTGCCATTTTCTTCACCATATCATTATACAGATGAGGAAATTGAGGTCAACAGGGCTAAATGACTTGCTCAAGGTGACACATCTAGGAAGTCTCTGCGGCCAGTTTTGAACCCAGGATGAATCTTCCTGATTCCAGGCCCATCACTCTATCCACTGCAGCACCTAGCTGCCTGTGGTCTAGCCATAATTAGTCATAAATGGAGTATAACAGACGGTTAAAGCTGTTCTTAACTTTGAATTCCTTGAGCTCACAGATTGTCTTTTGTCTTCAGCACAGTACCTGGCACATAGAAAATACTTAATGATTCTTTATTGATAATGGAATACAGAAATGTCCTTTCCCCTTCTGATCCATTACCCACACAGCTGCTAAAGTGATTTCTCCAAAACTTGTCACACCCCCAATCCTTTCTCAGGAAATCCAATGTCTCCCTATGACCATAAGGTACAAAAATGGACATCTCTGCTTGACATTCAAATATCTTCTCAAACTCTTCCTTTCCTATTCCTCATCTCTCTGATCTGCTCTCACTTTACTCTCTTTTCATGCATTCGACATTGCTGCTCCTTGTATACTCAGTTTCTCATACCTTTGCACTTTTTGAACCCCAATACCTGGAATGCTTTCCCAACTAGCTTTCTTTTTTGACATGCCTGGCTTCTTTCACATTTTTGTTCTTTGGCTGTCTTCAACTCTTCTTGGCTCCCTTTAGGTTTTCTTGGCAAAGATACCAGGGTGACTTGCCATTTACTTTTCCAACTCATTTTTCAGATGAGAAAACTGAGACAATTGGGGTTATGTGACTTGCTCGGGCTCCCATAGCTAGTAAGTGTCCAAGGATGGATTTGAATTCAGGAAGATGAATTTTCCTAACTTCAGGCTCACTCTTCCATCCACTGCCCAACTTCCTCATGACTCAACCCAAATGCCATTCTCCCCAGCAGTCTTTGTGTCTTGCCCTCTAACATTAACTTCCTGTCTGTACTGTATCTTTCTATACTTTTTATTTTTCTTTCTTAAAATTAATTTTATTGGTTAGTGTTCAATCAGCATAAAGACCACAGAGACTGAAATAGAATAAAGGCTCACTCTTTGATAAACATTGCTGGGAATGCTAGAAACCAATCTGGAAGAAATTAGCTTTGATTTCATCCATCCATTCATTCATTCGTTCATTCATTCATCTGTTCATTCATTCACTTATTTATTTATTTGTTCGTTCATTCGTTCGTTCGTTCGTTCGTTCGTTTGTTTGTTTGTTTTAAAACCCTTACCTTCCATTTTGGAATCAATACTATATATTGGCTCCAAGGCAGAAGAGTGGTAAGGGCTAGGCAATGGGAGTTAAGTGACTTGCCCAGGGTCACACAGCTAGGAAGTGTCTGAGGCCAGATTTGAACCTAGGACCTCCTGTCTCTAGACCTGGCTCTCAATCCACTGAGCCTGCTGTCCCCCAACTTTGATTTTAATCAAAAACTTCATACTTATTTATTTTCAAGTTATTTTGTCCATTAGAATGTAAACTTCTTAAGGACAGAGACAATTTTTACTTTTCTTTGTATCTTTACAACTTAGTATAGTTTCTTGAATGAACATTATAAGTTTTTAATAATTAGCTGATTGATTCAATTGATTACTGATTATTCATTGATTAAAATGGCATTTTGGAAAAGATTATTAATTGTTATTTGTTATTATTTTTAAAGATAAATGTGCATAGTAGGATTTTGCCTCAACATGAATCTTTTTTCTTAATAGTCTGGGTTTTATTCATTTATTCAAGAAATATGCATAAGCTCTTAATGTGCTGCCTCTCCTGGGGGTTACAAAGATGAATAAGACATGGTCCCTGCCCTCCTTCACCTGCATCATTAGACAGATTGATTCCAGCTGCCCCGACCACAGTTAACCACTGTTCTTTTCATTGATGTTTAACAGTAGTGCTATTTTTTAAGCAGGTGGCAATTTGAGAACCATTAGGGGACTACCCACTCAGACATGGACAGGTGGTTCTGCCAGGTTTTTCCCCCCCTCCCTGAGCTTACCTTTCAAGGCTACTGTCCTGGGGAATGACATTTGTCAAGCTATTTAGAGTGATTTGGCACTGGGTCAAATAAGGTACATCCATAACCTGCCCTCCCAAATCACTTCTTTCTTTGGTTACTCAGTAACTCCTGTTGTAATTTCAAGAGAATGTAAGGGCTTTTCTGAGTTGAAATGACCTAACCTTGGCTAGATTCTCTTGCTCAATAAGGAGTATATTTGCATGTACAGCATGTGGAAATGCAATGGGGGTGTTCTTTTTTCCCCCTAGTGATTCACAGACTAGGCATCAAGGGTATGCTTCCAACATGCTTTGCCTACATAATGCTACCGATGAAGCTGCTGCGAGAGATGGTTAGAACTACAGATGTGCTTACATCTGTTTTTATGATTAACCAGGAATTGGGGTGGGTGTAGGGAAGGGGGAAATGAGAATTTGTTTTACTTAATTGCTTATTTGGGGAGAAAGAGCAGCTTGTTTGTTGAGTGTCTGAGAACAGATTAATGGGAGGCAGGGTAATGGGACTATATCCTGTCCAGGACAGAGGCTAGACTGGGAATTGAAAAGACAGGGTTCAAATCTTACTTCTTTTTTTTGTTTTTGTTTTTGTTAGGTATCAAGCTAAAAAAATTTTTTCCCCAAGGTTACATGATTCTTGTTGTCTCCTTCCTGTGAAGATGGGATTAATCCTAGCCTGCCTATTTTTAGATTTAATCACCAAAAGTGTAAACACCCTACTTAATTCTCAAGTTGGGGAGGTCTGTGACCCACATGTTTAAGAGTTGGTGAGAAATTAGAATTGACTGACTGCCCCCTGGGCAGTCCTAAGCAAAGCCTTTGTTGTGATTAGTACATGTAAAATGGGAGGAAGACACAGGAAGTGATGAAAGGAATGGTCTCTATAAATTGCAAGAATTTCCTGGAAAGCTCTCTTCAGCCATGAACTGGACCTGAAGGAGCTCTGGCTGAGGACCTTGGACTGCTTTATATTTCTCCTTAGAACTATTATGTGGGTGAGTGAATAAAAGCTGACTCCCTTCCTTAGCTCCCCTGGAGGAACTAGCCTCTGGAGGGGCCCCTTGACTGGGAGGAGGCCTTGTGACTAAAAACCTTGTTAATTGACCTTTAGGCTCTCCGGCTGGGCCAGAGTAAAGCCAGGGCTTGAACACATAGTCTAGCTCATTAAGCTAGATCTCTTACTCTGCCCTCTTCTCATTTCTCTACTTTCACTCTCTTCCTATATTTTATTTAAAAATTGCTAAAAAATCATTTGGAATTGTTTAATCAATTCCTGGTGACCACCCTTTTGAATATTCAGTCCAATCATAATAATTTTTATCCTTTACACTTCATTCTTCCCATCCCCCCTCCCAGAGCTGACAATCAATCTCCCTGGGTGATACATATATTATCATTCAAACCCTATTTTCGTATTTTTCATATTTGTAATACAGTCATCTTTTAAAACTAAAACCCCAAATCCTATACCCATATAAGCAAGTGATAATCACATGTTTTCTTCTATATTTCTAATCCCACAGTTTTTTCTCTAGATGTAGGTAGCATTCTTTCTCACAAGTCCCTCAGGATTGTCCTAGATCAATGTTGGGCAAACTTTTTAAAGTGGGGGCCAAAGGAAAGGAAATGCTCATCTGTCAGTCTGTTTCTAAGGCAACTCTTTCGAAGTTTCATTGTACTGTATCCTACTCATTGTATTCGTCAGATTAGGAATAATGTCAATGGGCCAGATAGAACATTTCAGGTCCTCCCCTCCCCACCCCCACCCCCCATGTGGCCTGCCGGCTGTAGTTTGCCCATCACTGTCCTAGATCATTGCATTGCTATTAGTAGCAATATGATAATATAATTAGTAGCAAATATAATAATATTAGATCATCCCACAATGTTTCAGTTTCTGTGTACAATGTTTCCTGGTTCTGCTCCTTTGGCTCTGCATTGGTTCATGGAGGTCTTTCCAGTTCTTATAGAAATCAAACAGTTTGTCATTCCTTATAGCACAAAAGGATTCCATCACCATCATATACCACAATTTGTTCAGCGATTCCTCAATTAAGGGACACCCCCTCATTTTCTAGTGTTTTCCCACCACAAAAAGGGCAGCTATAAATTCAAATCCCACTTCTGATTTTAATATTAATACTACTCAATTCATAGAGTTGTGTGTAGGTTTACATAAGATAATAAGCACTTTTCAGACCTTAAAATGCCATATAACTGTCAATTGATGTTGCAATTATTAGGATAGGGAAGAAGAACATAACCGGGCTAGTTGGGAAGATATAATATCCCAAAAGTGTTAGCATAATTTGATGCTATTACAACTTCCATAGCTTAAGAAAGGCACAAAAATTTTGGGACACCTTGTATTTGTACAATTAGGATTAACGGGAGTTTGTTCATACCTACATTCATTCAATAAATACTGAATACCTATTGTGTGGAAGAGTTTTTAATATGTAATGAAAAATGGAATTTTCTCTGAGTGGCAGCAGTCAAACAGGGCAGAAAAAAATACACACTGAGTTTAATCCTTCCTCGAGGTGGAAACTTTAAGGTTTAAGCAAAATTCAATCTATCTCTTTCTGTTTGCAAGGTAATGAAAAAAGAAAAGAAAGAAAATAGATTATCCCAATTCCCTGTTAGTGCCCTTAGAAGTCAAATTTACTGTATTTTCTCAGAAAATATTAATTAGCTAACAATAACAGCTAACATCTATAAAGTTTGCAAAGCATTTTGAATATGCTATCTCATTTGATTTTCATTATAAACCTATGTAATAATAATGATAACACCCAGGAATTATATAGCTTTTTGGGGTTGGCAAATCACTTTCCATATATTAGCCCATTTGATCTTCACAACAATCTTATACAGGTAATAGCTGTTTTTACATCCTCCTTATATATGTGGAAAGCAAGGGTATGAGATCAAGTAAAGACCTGCCCAGCATCATACAACTGGAGGGTATCTGAGGCAGGATTTGAATCCAGAAGTCCTTCTTTCCCATTCCAAATTAATGAAGTTGATTTTTGAACCAAAGTGGAAAACTTTACATTTGTCCCTGTGAAATTATATTATATTGGATTTGTCCCAACATTTTAGCCTAGTCAAACATTTTTTGGATCCTGAGTCTTTCTTTCAGAAGCATAGGTAATTTTCCCAGTTTTAGGTCATCTGCAAATTTTTAAAATTTTTATTTTTATTGTCATGCAAAACATACTTCCAGATTAGTCATTGTTGTTAGAGCAAACATATACATAACCAAAAATCCCCAAAAGAACCATAAGTACACTGATGGGAAAGCTGACTACAACAGTTCTTTCTCTGAAGATGGACAACTTTCCCCATTATAAGTCTTTCTGGATAGTTCCTCATTGCATTGCTGAGAGTAGCCAAGTTTTTACAGATAATCATTGTATAATATTATGGTTATTGTGTACAATGTTGTCCCCATTCTACTTATTTCACTCTGCATCAGTTCCTGCAGATCTTTCCACCATTTTCTGAAATCATCTTGCTTATCATTTCTTATAACACAATAGTATTCCATCACCAATATGTACCATGATTTATTCAGCCATTCACCAATTGATAACATCCACCCAATTTCCAATTCTTTGACATTACAAAAATGAGAAGCTATAAATATTTTTGTGCAAGTAGATCCTTTCTCCTTTTTTATTATCTATTTGGAAGATAGACTCAGTAGTGGTATTACTGGCTCAAAGGGTACCACAGTTTTATAACACTTAGGGCATAGTTCCAAATTGCCCTCCAGAATGGTTGGATCAGTTCACAATTCTACCAACAATACATAAATGTCCCAATTTTGCCACATCCCTCCCAACATTTACCACTTTCCTTTATTGCCATATCGGCCAATCTGATAGGTATAAGTTGGTACCTCAGAATTGTTTTAATTTGCAATTCTCTAATTGAGAGTGATTTAGAATATTTTTTCATATGATTATTGATGGTTTTTATTTCAGCTGAAAATTTCTTATTCATATCCTTGGTGTTTCACAAGCATGTCATTTATTCCTTTATCTAAGTTGTTGATTAAAAAGATATTAAACAACTTAGGATCAATCACTACTCCTTAGTACACTGTACTAGATACCTTATTCTGAATTGACATGGAACTATTAATCACTACTCTCTGGGTCTAGCTATTTACCTAATTTTAGGTCTGCGTAAACATAATAACATTTGCCCTATGCTTCTCCATCTTGTCTCCCAAAATAGCATAGAAACTTTGTCAAATGCTTTATTAAAATTTACATCAGCTATATCTACAGCTTTCCCATGATCAAACAACCTTGTAATCCTATCAAAAAAAGTCAGTTTAGGTATCCTGTTTCTTTGTAATCATTACTGCCTTTTCTAAGCAATCGGTAGCTATCCCTTTAATAAGATACTATTGCATCATGGCAAGAAATAAAACCAACTTCTTTCAAAATAATATCTAAAGCTCTCCATAATTTGAATCCAACTTATTTTTCTAGATTCATTATGCATTTTTCCATTTTAGCTACTCTGCATTCGAGCCAAACTAGAATATGCTATCCCATCTTTAGTCCCTGCCTCTCCATAGAGGATATTCGCCATGCCTGAAATATTATTCTCACTTCTGCTTATTAGAATTCTTAGAATCTATTCAGCCTCAAACTCCTCTATAAGGTCTTCACTCGTCCCCCTTCCCTCTAATTATTATTACTTTCTCCCCCAACTCATATTGTATGTACATACAAGTGTTTTTTTGCATTCTTGCCCTTTTCTCCCAACCTCTATAGAACATAAGCATCTTAAAGTTAGAAATTGCCTCTTTTTTCTTTGTATATTCAGTACTTGACATTCCACTTCATTCATACAAGAAGGATGACTGGACCTGTGATTTCTCTGTTATAAGGAATTCCCAGAGGAGAAAACTACCTCTACCAGTATAGGTAGCCATTTAATAAATGATTATTGAAATAAAAAGAATTAGATTATGTAGTCAATTAAACTCAACTAACCAAGTTTGAAAAAAAAAGTTTCAAGAATAACAAGAGCAGTCTTGAAAAATTTTATCCATATTCAAGAACTTATTAAACCAGTTAGCATTTCAGTATGACATGAACATTAACCTTTCCCTGCCTCATAGCAAAGATTTCTAAGAAAAATGGTAACTTGGTACTTTTGCAGAGAGCTATGAGAAACCAATAAAAAAAAACCCTAGGCTTTTTCAAAGGCTGGCAGCAGCCCCAGTCCTCCTGGTTCACTTTGACAACTTTGCTTTTCTTTCAAATGAAAAGGGAACCAATATGGGCAAAAATAAAGGCAGGCTGTTCAGCTGGGTGAGTTACTTCTGAGAACTCAAGTGGAGTATTTCCTATTATTTCAAGTGCCCCTGGAGTAGGTATTCCAGTTCCAATATATTTCTACTCATAATGCATCAATGTGCTCTGTGCCATTACAGGGAAAAGGGAGCAGATCGATAAATAGCTTGTTTTTAACAGACAAGAAAAATGGAAAGGATTATGGAAAGAATTTCCTGATACCATCATTAATCAACACCCAAGGATAGAAAATGAAGGGATGAAACTGTAGATTCTACTATTAGGAAAAAATTTGTGGACAGAGACAAGAAATATGGAGGAGCTAGGGAAAGTGGATGTTTTTGTTGTTGTTGTTGTACTTGTTGTTTGTGCATTCGTTTTTCCTGTTCTTGAAAGTTTCAGAAGCTATATGGTTTGCCTGCTGAGTTTATCACTGGGAAAGACAGCAAAGAAAGGCAGCTACTGATGTGGGACTTTCAGGGTTTTCATCCTCTTGACTGGAGACTGTGCTAGTGTCCTTAGGCTTGAGTATCTACTGTCTGAAATACCTGTCAGGACTTGAATGAATGGCAACAAATAAACAAACAAACAAACAAACAAATAAACAAACAAACAAACAAACAAACAAATAAATAAAAGAACGGAATTGCTCTGAAAATTTCAGAAGCTCTTCAAGTGCATTATGGTAGCTAGGTGGCATAGTAGATAGAGTGCTGAGCCTCAGGTCAGGAAGACTAATTTTTCTGAGTTCAAATCTGGCCTCATCCCTGGGCAAGTCATTCAATCCTGTTTGCCTCAGTCTCTTTATTTGTAAAAGATGAGATGGAGAAGGAAATTGCAAACCACTTCAGTATCTTTGCCAAGAAAATGCCAAATGGCATCCTGAAGAGCAGTATACAACTAAACAACAATAACAACAAAAACAGGTTAGTGTAGTATAGAAAGGGGAAACCATAGGTGATTTAAATAACCCATCAAAATATTGTTTTCAGAACCTCTATATGTTTCATTCACTTTCTATAAGCCCTTCTGCTCAGGACTGGACAGAATAAAGAAAATAGAAAAAGGGTCTTTCTAACTGAGGCAGCACAAATGAATCCTTATAAATAAGTAAGAAAAAATCAATTCCCAGCGTTTATTGAATGCTTACTAGGTGCTTAGCACTTTTCTAGGCACAGTGGGGGGTTTTACAGGGAAGGTTATTACTCCATAGCCCCTTCCCTATCCAAGAGTTGATTTTCTTATTACAAAAGAGATGGGGACCTGTAAAGAGAAAGTAGTATAATTCAGTGCCAGAGAGTATATAGAAGCAATAAGAACTCCAAGAAATATAAAGAATAGACACGGCACTTCTCTACATGCAATATTGCTCTCATCTGAGGGTCCCTACTTGTAATGATAGCTGTGTAAATTCACAGTCCCATAGATTTGTGTGAAAGGGAAGGAGAAAACATCATGTTTGCCTAATTTAACTTCCCAGTGGTACAAACTTGAATATCCTGGTATTTCTTTAGGTCCTCTGTATTACTCAATCATTTATGAAGTCATTCATTCATTTAAAAATGTTTATTTAGTATCTACTTTTATGAAGAGCACAGAGAAGATACACAAAACCTAGAAAAACCAGGATCTTTATCTTCATGGCAATTAGGGTCTTTGTTGTCGAGTCATTTTCAGTTGGGTCCAACTCTTCATGACCCCGTTTGGGGTTTTCTTGGCAAAGATATTGGAATGGTTTTTCTTCTCCAGCTCATATTGTAGATGAAGAACTGAGGTCAACAGCAGAATGTACTTTTTCCAGGATCATATAGCTTGAGACCAGATTTGAACTCAGAAAGATGATTCTTCCTGACTTCAGGCTCAGCACTCTATCCACGGTGCCACTTAGTTGTCCTAGATAGAGACTAGTGAGAGAATAATAATGAGAATGTAGTGCTTTAAGATTTGCTAAGCACTTTATGTTGTTATTTGAGTCTCATAATGACTCAATAAATAGACACTATTATTATCCCCATTTGACAGAAGTGGAAATCAAGGCTGAATGATTTGCTCAGGGCAATACCTCTCCTGTGACTGACTAAAATAGGATTCGCCCTCAGGTCTTCTTGATCCCAGGTCCCACACTCTATCCAATGTGCAATATACCTGCCCCTAGTAGAATGTAATCCCTCCAGGGCAACAATTGTATGTTTGTTTTTCTCATCTTCATATCTCTAATCTCAAACATGATGTCTTGTGTATAGTAGGGGCTTAATAAATGCTTATTGGATTGGATAGGATAACCAAGGGCATGTATTTGTGCAATATTAGACCTTTCCTTTTTATCTCCTATTCTGTTCCCACACCCACCCCTACTTGTTCCATTTACTTTCTGTAGCCAGAAGAATAAAGCTAACTGGTTTTACTTAGTGGCATGTACCCATTGCCTTGACTTCATTAGCCGAACTAGCTGAGCTAACCAGTTGCTTGAAATGAACTGCACAGAAAACAAACAAACAAACAAAAACCAATAACAACCCCCCACACAGAACCGTTGTATCCTTGTTTATATTTTAAACTCTGGTTTCTTATTTATTTACTTACTTTGAGTTTAATGACATCTCCTTTGGTTTAGAGAGTGAACTTTTTTGCTCATAAATTTAATTGCAGAAGTAAAGGGGAAAAAATCTGATGTAATTGAAGGAGAAGATGTTTACAACCTACTGCCAGCCAGGGAGTGTCTGGCTTTATAAAATTTATGACAACTAGGAAAGGGGAAATTTATTTTTTAAAAAGAGGCAGAAATCAGCTATATGTAACTGCCAAAACTCTGCGTTAATATCCTGGCCAGTTGCATGCTAAGATGGGTAATCTTTTGGAGAGGGTTTAACCAGCTAATGAGGATTTACTTAATAAACTCTAAAGTCCTTCCAACGATCGGGTCCTTCAAAAAAACCCCTATAAATTATAGAGAAAGTGACTTGTTAAGGATTGTGCCAGGCATTTAAGGATTGAATTTGGTTTTGAGCAGCAGAAGGTCATTCTCCAAGCATCTCCCAGCACTGGAGGGCTGGGTGCCTTTCACAGGAATAACTCGGATGTTTATGCCCAATCCAGATAAATACATACAGATGTTATGTGAACTTGAGCAACTTGATTCTCCATCTGAATGCAAAATTGATTGCCCCAAATCAGAGCGTGTGTCAGGGAAGGAAGGCTGCATACAGAAATAAATCAACCAATCTCCAATTTGCTTGGAAGTCTGACTTAAAATACCTCACAGTGGAACGTGTGCTTTGCTATAGCCTAAGAGACAAATTGTGTTGAGACAAAATTATTGGGGCCATCATGAAGACCATAGAAGATCAACTTCTTTTTTAAAGTGCTGGAATAAGACAAGCTGGCATCAGTTGAATGCTAAATTTTAATCTTTATATCTTTTTTAAATGTTCATGCAATTTTTAACACTTGTTTTCTGACATTTTGTGACCCAAGTTCTCTCCTTCTCTGCCACTTTCTCACTCCCTAAAATGGCAGGTAATATGTTGTACATCTGTTGTCACATAACATATATTTCCATGTTCATTATGTGAAAGAAGATACCTATCACTTACACTAGAGAAAGATTCATGGAGGAAATAAAGTGAAGAATGGCATTCAGATTCCATCGGTAAAAGATATTTCTTAAAATTTTCTTTTGAAAATATACCCCACAAAATAGAGAAACTAGACATAAAAGAGAGATGATAGGAATAATATCTAGCAGAGACTAATAGTTAGCTCCGTGGAAAGAGTATTGGACCTGGAGTCAGGAAGACCTGAGTTCAAAAGCAGCCTTAAACACTTGCCAACTGGGTGACCCTGGTAAGTAAGTTACTTAACATCTGCCTTAATTCACTGGAGAAGGAAATGACAAACTACTCCAGTATCTTTGCCAAGAAAACCCCATGGACAGCATTAACATGTTTGGTCAAGGGGATAATGAAGAGACAGATGAACAACAAATCATTTATATAGAACTTTAAGATTTTGCAAAGGTCTTTGTTATTATCTTGTTTGATTCTCAGAACCACCCTGGGAGGTAGGTACTGTTTTATCTCCATTTTACAGATGAACAAACTGAGGCAGAGATTAAGAAACTGGACCATGGTCACCCAACAAGTAAGTGCTTGAGGCAGGGTTTGAACTCGGGTCTCCTGTTTTCTAGGATTGATGGATGCATACCCTGTATTCTGAGGAATAAGATATATTCTCCCTAGTCTCACTCCTGTGACCCCAAAATTCTTATTGCCATAAATCTTTTCCTTGTTATCTTTTTCTTTTATTAATTTCAGTAATCTGAAAACACTTTCAATGAACCCTTTCTTCTGTTCTCTACTGTTTTCCCCCTTTTTTCTATATTTATAAGCTGCTTTTGTCTCATCTTCCCTGAGCTCATTATTTTTTCCATTATCATTGATCAGGATAAGGGCAATTTTTATTTATTTTTTATTTTTTCCCAATTCAATATTTCTACACTTTTAGTTTTTTTTCTGGGTATTTTTTTTTCGTGGGGGGAAGGCTGCATCTCTTCTTAACCTCCTTCAGGCTACATGGGCTTTCTGAAGCTAGTGCTCTCACAAAATTGGATTGAGTGAACCAAATGGAGTCCAGGCCAGCCTAGGAAGAGGTCACTCACTCCAAACCAAAATGTGACACTTCATATGCAGGCCTCCTTAATAGTGTTGCCCTTTTTATCTTTTTCCTCTAGAGACAAATTTTACTTGGTCCCAGCGAGTTGGCACACTCTTTTTGCTCAGTTTCAGCATTACTGATTTCCAGATGTCTTGTGCCCTTTGAATATCTGTTTCAGATTATTACCCTTGCCATAGAGAAGTGACAGCATGCATTTTTCTATGTGTAATCACATTTGCTTCTCTTTTTGGATATGTGTTTATAACTTGCTTGGAAGTTACATTTCTCAGTCCTCATTACTTTCTAGCACATGACTAAGATGTTCTATCTTGTAAGTTTCACACTTTCAGATTTTTTATTAGAAGGAAAAGTTCGAAAAATGGTATGGGATGACTGGAAAGACTGAAAAGTGACAGGCATAGCCGTGTACAATTGAGAGAGTTGCAAACTGATTCATCCATTGTGGTAAGAAATCTGGAATTATGTTAAGAAAGTGACTAAAATTTTCATTTGACCCAGGAATCCCACTGTTAGGAATATAACTCAAGGAAATCAAAGACAGAAAGAAAGTCCTACATATATAAAAAATGTTCATAATTCTCTTTTGGGGGGAGGTAGTAAAGAACTAGAATTAAATTAGATGCCTTTGTTTGGGGAATGGCTAAGCAAATGTTGCTACATAAATGTATTATAGGAAATTATGAATCTGAATTAATTAGAGAATGGGAAAATTTATATGCACTGATGCAAAGTGAAACAAGCAGGATCATGAAAATAATATACAAAATGGCTACAACAGTGTAAATGGAAACAATAATAATAACAACAAAATTAAAACTGAATGCCAGGTAATTATGATGACCAAATACGTCCCTTGAAAAAAGATAAGAAAATGTGCCTGTACCTTGCAAGGTTCTGAATCTAGAGAGAGGAAGAAAACCTCATTAAAATTTTAAAAAAGCTCACAATCTGGTCCAGGAAGAAAAGCATTCAGATCAGCACATAGAAGGAGTAGGGGGCCATACAATTCTTGTCTGAAATATCAGAGATATAATCTGGATGATTATCATTCTGAACCTTAAATATCCAGGGAGAATTAACTTCTCCTAATGCTCTTAGGGGGAATCTGAAGGGGAAGGTCAGCCAAGAACTCAAGTAACTCAGGTCAATGGCTGATCAACCTCACTCAAAGCACAGTGGAAGGGATGCCAAGACCTGACAACATTCCAACTCAGGAAACAAGACTGGAGAGATAAGTAGACAGATTACTGACAATTATTAAGAATTGTTACCAACTTAGAGAGAACTCCAAATCCAGTCTGCGAAGAAAGTAACTCCTCAACAATGCAAGCCTAGAAGTGAAAAGAAAAGAAAAGAAATGTTTTCTACAAGGACTACATGAATAACTAGAATAAAGCAAAGGATAATAAATAAAAGTTTCAGAGAAAATAATTGGAATGATTGAACTCCCTGAAAATTAGAGTGAACGAAAAAGAAATCAATGCCTTTGTCAGATAATAAATGCAAGGTATCTGAAATAAAAAAAAATTTTTAAACCTGACCTGGTAAAATAGACATCAAATAGAAATAATTTAAGAAATATTGGGCTGTGTGTAGTGGCACATGCCTGTAATCCCTGCTACTGGAAAGCTAAAACTGGTCCATCCCTTGAGCTTGAAGGTATTCTGAGCAGCAGAGTGCTAAGTGCTAAGTCCCAATGAAGCCTGGTATTAGTATGCTAAGCCCCTGGAAGAGGGGGTCAACAGACTGCCTAAAGAGGGTTGAATTGCCCATTTCAAGGATGGAACAATCAATGCTCCTATGCCAATCAGCAATGACATGGGGCCGCTGCATTTTCAGCCAAGGTGTGATAAGGACACTCAGTTTCAACAAAATAAAACAAAAATCATTGGACTTCTTGAAAACCCATTTCTTTTAGACATTACATTGTAAGAAATTATAAATTAAAACTGCCCAGATTTATTAGGACTAGAGGATAAAATGAATACTGTAAAGAATCTACCTGTCATTTTCTGAAAGAAAATCCAAAGGGAAAAGTACTGGGAAAGAAAATAAAACCATTTCCAGGACAAAGAAAAAATATTGTCAAGTATCTAGAAAAAATAAGAATTCAAGTAACAAGGAATGACTATAAAGATCACACAAGAATTGGCAGCTTTCACTATAAACCAAAAAAAATCTTGGGAAATACAATATTCCAAAAAATAAGCGATATTACAAAGGCTTACAACCAAGAATTAATTACCCTGCAAAACTGAATATAATCCTTTTCTGTACTGATGCAAACTGAAGTAAGAAGAATCATGTAAATAATATATAAAATGACTACAATAGTGTAAATAGAAACAAACTAAATACTTTGTATTTACAGAGACAACATTTTCTAAAGGGAAAAATCAATTAAAACAAAAATAAAAAAACAAAGATGATCCTTTAATTAAATAAGACTTTCAAATATTTCTGGGAAAAATAAGTAGGAATTCAAATACAAGAATTAAGAGAAATCTAGGAAGATAAATGTATTCGAGCACTAGAAAAAGACTATACAACAATAATATACTAACTTTCTATTAACCTAGTAAATCTTATCTTGATTAGAACCAGGCCTCAGTGCCATTTCCCAACCATATCCTTAACAGATGTCTCCCTACTCTAGTATCATATTCATCTCCTTTCTAGTGGAACCCTAGATTTTGTCTTTGTCTCCAGAGATCTTCCACCTGATCTGACCTTGAGATGTTCCACACTGCTTCCTCTAGTCTACGCAACACTTTCGAGCTCCAGTTTATTCACTAGTTTCCTCCTTTGGAATGTTCTTTAAATGTAGGGTTTATCTCGCATTTTATTTGTATCTCCATCACTTACCACAGTCCTGGAACAGAGCAAGTGACATATATATATATATATATATATATGCATATATATGCCCATCCATCCATCCATCCATATATCACTTTGTCTCTGTCTCTCCATTTATCTATGACAAGAGTTCATAGATCCTTTTCTTGTGTCATGGACCCCCTTTGGTAGTCAAGTGAATTCTATGGACCTCTTAGAATAATGTTCTAGAATGCATAAAATACAATACATAATATTACAAAGGAAATAGATCATATTCAAATAAAGTTACTAAAATATTAAAAATAATAAATTAATGAACTCCAGATAAGAACCATTGATTTCAGGAGAGAAGATACAAGTATCATTTCAGAAATTAAAAGTCTTCAAATGGCATTAATGGAGTTAAATAAGACAAACAGAGGGTCTGAGAGTGGATTATTTCTATTCTTGGACTTTTTTTTTTTAATATTCATTTTTAACATGGTTACATGGTTCATGCTCCTCCTTTCCCCTTCACCCCCCGCGCTCCCCCCACCCATGGCCGATGCACATTTCCACTAGTTTTGTCACGTGTCCTTGATCAAGACCAATTTCCAAATTGTTGGTAGTTGCATTGGTGTGGTAGTTTCGAGTCCACACCCTCAATCATGTCCACCCCGACCCATGAGTTCAAGCAGTTGTTTTTCTTATATGTTTCCTCTCCTGCAGTCCTTCCTCTGAATGTGGGTAGTGTCTTTACCATAAATCCCTCAGAATTGTCCTGGGTCATTGTATTGCTGCTGGTACAGAGGTCCATTACATTCAATTTTACCACAGTATATCAGTCTCTGTGTACAGTGTTCTTCTGGCTCTGCTCCTTTCGCTCTGCATCAGTTCCCGGAGGTCTCTCCAGTTCGCCTGGAACTTCTCCAGTTTATTATTCCTTTTAGCACAATAGTATTCCATCACCCGCATATACCAGAGTTTGTTCAGCCATTCCCCAATTGAAGAAAATACCCTCCTTTTCCAATTTGTTGCCACCACAAAAAGCGCAGCTATGAATATTTTCGTACAAGTCTGTTTATCTATGATCTCTTTGGGGTACAAACCCAGCAATGGTATGGCTGGATCAAAGGGCAGGCATTCTTTTATAGCCCTTTGAGCATGATTCCAAATTGCAGGCCAGAATGGCTGGATCAGTTCACAACTCCACCAGCAATGCATTAATGTCCCAATTTTGCCACATCCCCTCCAACATTCATTACTCTCCCCTTCTTTCATTTTAGCCAATCTGCTAGGTGTGAGGTGGTACCTCAGAGTTGTTTTGATTTGCATTTCTCTAATTATTAGAGATTTGGAACACTTTCTCATGTGCTTATTGATACTTTTGATTTCTTTACCTGAGAATTGCCGATTCATGTCTCTTGCCCATTTATCAATTGGGGAATGGCTTGATTTTTTATACAATTGCTTTAACTCCTTGTATATTTGAGTAATTAGACCCCTGTCAGAGTTTTTTGTTATAAAGATTTTTTCCCAATTTGTTGTTTCCCTTCTGATTTTGCATGCCCAATTCATTGATCTCTGCCCTCCTTAATTTGTTAATATATGCACTCAAGGATATAAATTTCCCCCTGAGTACTGCCTTGGCCGCATCCCACAGAGTTTGGTAGGATGTCTCATCATTGTCATTTTCTTCAATGAAATTGTTGACTGTTTCTATGATTCCTTCTTTGACAAATTGGTTTTGAAGAATCATATT
>NC_058130.1:226171236-226199178 GCF_016433145.1 Gracilinanus agilis
AGGAGAGGAGAGGGGAGGAGAGGAGAGGAGAGGAGAAATAGAGGAGAGGAGAAGAGAAGTAAATGAAAGCAAAGGAGAGGAGAGGAGGGAAGGGAGGGAAGGAGGAGAAAGGAGGGAGCAGGGAGAGGAGATGGGAAAGCAAGGTGAAATGAAGTGGAGAAAACTTATGCCTAGTAACTCAGGAACTAATTAATCATACTTTAAGGCAGGAGCTCTTTATAGGAATCTGTCAATTTGCTTTAAAAATGCTTGATTACCATATTTCAATGTAAATGGTTTCCTTTGAAATCCTATGGGCTTCATTTTATGAATTTAAAAACATTATTCTGAGATGGATCCATAGACTTTAACAGACTGTTAAAAGAATCTAGGATATACAGAAGGTCTAAGGTCTTTGGCCAAGAGCACATAGTTCAATGGAAAGAACCCTGGGTATGGGTAAAAGGATTTAGATTTAAATCACCCCTCTGATGATTACTAGCTTTGTGACCTTGGATGAGCCTCAGTTTCCTCAGTCATAAAATGGAGGATTAGGTAGGATAAATCTCCTTTGAAGTCCATTTTTATTTTAAACCAATGACTTTAGATAATAGGGCCATATGAAGAAACTGAGTGGCTCAGAATTCTTCACCACCACCACCACCATCCAACCTTATCATATTTAGTGATGTGAATCTACGACAAAAATAAATGCCCAGGCTACAGCATCCATATGATAGGCATGTTTTCTGAACACAAAGGAGGGAAATGTATGGTACCATCCAAATAACACTCCTCAGCTTCTTAGACAGGGTCCCTAATCGATGTTTAAGGGCAGCCAGAACTAAATGAAATTATGAGAACAAAGAGGAAAACACAAAAATTGTTTTAATTGGCTTTTTCTGATCTCCCTGCTGTGATTTTATCACCCAGTTGACAACTTGACACAGTTGCTAAGCAACTGCCTGCATTAAGACAAGAGTGTCAGCTTGTATCTTTTGTCTTAACTTTAGAGTTTCCCAGGTTCTCTGGATTGGAGTCCAACTCTCCTGCCTTCTCAGTAGAGCTGGAAATGCCCCACTCAGACACTTAAATTAGTCCCAGTCCCAGTGCCTCAAAGAACTCCTGTGGACAAATACAATTTTAGTGAAGATTGAGAATGTGATATTTTAACCTTTGAGTATGTTTTCTCCACTTGCTTCAGCGGCATCATCTTTTTGACTTAGGGAAAAGAAGGAAAAAATATTTTTTTTACTGCCAGGGAGTTCTAAGTCTTTCATCAGGGCCAAGCACACAATCAGGAGATTGAAAGGTAGAAAGCAAAAATTCTCATCTTCCTACACTGATTGGACATATAATATTTGCTTTTTGTGGTTGGATAAAAGTAATGAGACATACGTTCATCTTTTTTTAAGTTTACTGAAAGCTTCCTCAGGATAACTCTAATAATAGACAGTATAATGGGAATAATATGTACTTTATGTTCTTCTTACATAAGTTTGATTCCTTCTGTCTAAATTTTAAAAAATTATTTATTTACTCGTTACACTTAAATACTCAGTTAACTCCATCTCTCCCATCCCTTTCCCCAATAGAGAACACATCATTTGACAAAAAGATATATTAGATATAAAACAATGTCATTTCTATTTATCAGTTCTTTATCTACAGGTAGATGTACAAAGTCTTTCTTCAAACAATATTTCTGTTGCTATACATAATGTTCTTTTCGTTTTGCTCATTTCATTCTTCATAATCTCATGTAGGTTTGTCTGTTTTTTTAATTAACCTGTTCTTTTTTCCCTTAAGGCACAGTAGTAGTCCATCACAAAATCATATGCCACAACTTGTTTAGCCATTTCCCAATTGATGCACATTCCTTCAATTTCCAGTTCTTTGTTACCACAGAAAGCTGCTATAACTATTTGAGAACATATAATTTCTTTTCCATTTTTCTTGATTGCCTTAGGAAATCAACCTGATAGTGGCATTGCCATGTCAAAAGGTATACACAATTTTATAACTCTGAGTATAATTCCAGTTTGCTCTCCAAAATTATTGGATCATTTCACAGTTCCACCAACAGGGTATTAGTGTCTCCATTTTTCAATATTCCCTATAATATTTGTTATTTTGCCCTTTTATCATTTTATCCAATCTGATAGGTGTGAAATGATACCTTAGAGTTGTTTTGATTTGCATTTCTCTAATCAATAATAATTTAGAGCATTTTTTTTCATAATATATATGCACACACACACACACACACACACACACACACACACACACATATATATATATATATACATATAGCTTTGATTTCTTCATCCAGAGACTATCTATTCATATCTTTTGACCTTTTATCAGTTGGGAAATGGCTAATATCCTTATATATTTGACAACATTCTCTCTATATTTTAAATATGAGACTTCTATCTAATAAATGATCTATAAACTTTTTATCCCAACTTATTTTTTCCTTCTAATTTTGGCTACATTAGTTTTAATTGTACAAAAACCTTTTCAATTTAATATATTCAAAATTATCCATTTTACATCCCACAATGCTTTCTATCTCTTGTTTATTCACCAATTCTTCTTGTAGCCATAAATTTGATAGGTAGCATATTCTCTGTTCTAATTTGCTTGTTTGATCCCTTTATGCCTAGTTCATGTATTCATTTTGATCTTACCTTGGCAAATGGTGTAAGATATTGGTCTATATCTAATTTCTGCCAGACTACTCACTCATTTTTCCAACAATTTTTACAATATATTCCCAGAGCTTAGATCTTTATTTTTGTCAAATACAAGGTTAATATAATCTATTATTTATCTTTAACATTCATTTTTTAAAAATCCTTACCTTCTGTCTTAGACTAGATACTAAGCATTGTTTTTAAGACAGAAGAGTGGTAAGGGCTAGGTAATTAAGAGTAAGTGCCTTTAACCAAGGTGACACAGGTAGGAAGTATCTGAATATTCAGGTTTGAACCCACGATTTCTCATCTCCAGGCCTGGCTTTCTATCCACAGAGCTACCTAGCTTCTCCTTTAATATTCATTTTGAAAAATTTTGATTTCCAAAGTATCTTCCTTCCTTTAGTCCTTTCCCTGCCTATTGAGAACAGTAATTAATTATATGTATGAAACCATATGCAACTAATATTTCAATAACAATAATAATTTTAACAATAATAATAGAAATAATAAATTTTCATTTTGATCATGTTGCAAAAATAAAGAAGCAACGGGCAGCTGGGTAGCTCAGTAGATTGGGAGCCAGGCCTAGAGACGGGAGGTCCTAGGTTCGAATCCGGCCTCAGACACTTCCCAGCTGTGTGACCCTGGGCAAGTCACTTGACCCCCATTGCCTACCCTTACCAATCTTCCAACCATAAGTCAATACACAGAAGTTAAGGGTTTAAAATTAAAAAAAAATAAAGAAGCAAGAAAAATAAAATAAAATCATGCTATGATCTGTGTTCAGTTTATCAGTTCTCTCTCTGTATATAGGATTTTTTCATCACAAGATTCCTTGGGAATTATCATGGACCATTGTATTGATCAGAGTAGCTAAGTCTTTCACAATTGATCTACATTAAAATATTGCTATTACTACATCCAATGTTTTTCTGGTTTTGCTCATTTCACTTTGCATTAGTTTACATAAGTCTTCCCAGGTTTTCTTCTGAAAATATCCTGCTTATCATTTCTATAGCACAATAGTATTCCACCACAATCATATACCACAACTTATTCAGCTTTTTTCAAATTGATGGGTATCATCTCAATTTTCAGTTCTTTGCTAACACAAATAAAGAGCTGCTATAAATATTTTTGAACACAGGATTTCCTTTTTCTTTGATCTCTTTGGGATAAAGACCTACATTAGTAGGTCAAAGGGTATGCAGAGTTTTTTAGTCTTTAGGTTGTAGTTCCAAATTGTTCTCCAGAATGCTTGGACCAGTTTGTAACTCCACCAGCAGTGCATCAGTGTCCCAATTTTCCCACAAATTCTCCAGGATTTGTCATTTATCTTTTCTATCATGTTAGCCAAATATATAGCTAAGAGGTAACATCTCAAAGTCATTTTCATCTGTATTTCTTTAATCAATAGTGAATAGAACACTTTAGAGCATTTTTATATGACTAACAACTTTGATTTTTTATTCTGAAAATTGCCTGTTCATATCCTATGATGATTTATCACTTGGGGAATGGCTTATTTTTACAAATTAAGTTTAGTTACCTATTTCTGAGAAATGAGGTCTTTTTAGAGAAACATGTAATAAAATTTCTTCCCAATTTCTTTCTTTCTATTCTTCAATGCATTGGTTTTGTTTGTGCAAAATCTTTTAATCTAATCAAAATTATTTATTTTACATCCTGTGATCCTTTCTGTCTCTTGCTTATTCATAAACCTTCCTCTTATCCTTAGATCTGATAGGTGAACATCCTGATTTGCTTAGGATATCACCCTTTATGTCTAAATCAGAGATCCATTTTGACCTTATCTTGATATAGGGTGTGAAATTTTTGCCTATACCTAGTTTCTGCCAAATTGCTTTCTAGTTTTCCAAGCAATTTTTGTCAGCTAGTGAGTTCTAGTTCCCAAATCTTTGACCATTGCATATATCACACCGTAGATTATTATGGTTGTTATGGCCATACATATCCTGTGTTCTGTGTACCTAATCTAGTCCACCGATCCACCATTCTATTTCTCAGACAATATCAGATTTTTTTGATGATTACCACTTTGGAATATAGTTTGAAATCTGGTACTTCTAGACTGTCTTCTTTCACATTTTTAAATTGATTCTGTTTTCTTTCTAAATTTTGAAAGATCCCTCTTCCATCTATATTGGGCATTGTGAATATTTCATTAGGTTATATTGACTTAAATCATTACATCATTTTAAAGTTTTTATAGATCATAATTTTATCTGGTCAATTGGAGACATCGTTGGCTCTATCATAGTGCTTTGTATCCAGGATGATTAATGGGATGAATTCTCCAGAATGTTTTGAGGTCCTTTTCGTATTAAGAGGAGTTATCTTTCAGTCAATGAAATATAGTATACTTCTGATATTTAATTGTCACTACCAGGTCTGGACTTGATATGTATTTAATAGGCTAATGTATTCAATATGTTAATTTTTATAACCTCCAGTGATGTGTTGCATAATTTAAATTGTTTCTTTATAAAGTTTTACAGTCATCCCTAAATCTGGGCTTCTTAAGATAACTACTCCTTTTGAAATTTCAAAGGTAATGATGTCCTGGTCTGGAATTGCTAAAGTATATCCCTGTTTGAATACATAAATTTATATGTCTCAGCTATTTATTTGGTGCTCTTTTGTCAATATAATGTTGACAGAGTTCTTATGGATGGTCCATGTGTAATGCAGGGTTGCAGCAAAAAGCTCTTGCTTTTGTATACCAACTGTAGCAGCTAGTCAGTTAGAAAGGTTTGGAATGTTGAACCAGATTGGGGGCTGAGCTCATGGGAAAACTATTAGAGATAGGCTATAAATATCCCTGGAGTTCCAACTGAAAGGCCTTTTGCCTTTGGGGCATTTTGGTCCTTGTCTGTTCTTTCTACACCTCTCCCTTACCTCTCAATTACATCCTGCTATTTTCCCTGAATTTCCCCATTGGGCCCTGGGAGGAAGGGTGGTTTTGGTGGTTGGACATCGTGGGTTTTAGCTTCTGTAGGTAAGAAGGACAAACTAAATCAAGCCATTCCCTTATCTAGTGATCTGTTAAATACCTTTACTACAGAGCAGTGAAACCTTCCCCTGACTGAGAAAGACGGCCTCTCTCAGTCTGACCCTCTCCTGTAACCCTTCCCCCAACACCAGCTTTCTCCTTAGCAGCAATCACAAAACCTCAAACCCTTTTTCCCTCTGCTTACCCCTGACATCAATAAATCCCCTTTGATATCTACGCAAAGCCTCTGGTGAATCATTGTACTTGATATTAGGGCAAAGACTGAAGAGTGAAGGAATAACTTTACTTTTGTTTCTTGAGGGCAAACCTAGGCATCCATTTTGGTCAGGAAGTAGCCAGCAGAGACTTCCTGTAGACTCAGTTTCACTGGCAGGGAGGAGCCTCTTGTCTCCTCCCTCAAGGGACCTTAGAAATTGACAACAGAAACCTTTCAGCCAAACCCATATTACTTCTGGCTGACTCAATTCTTCTTGTATCACAGAGATAGTCTCTCTGCCTGAAGGACCCAGCCTATTCCTCCCAGGACCTATTCTCTGTCTCTAACCTCAGTGACTAGCCTGTTTGAGCAGTCCCTTCCTATACTCTCCATTCATTACCTTACCTACCTGATATATTGCCCTTTTATTCCTCTACATATCAACATTACCTTTTCCATTACACATGTCAGTTCCAGACTTTTTTGATTCCACTTGTGGATCTCGGCTTTTTCCTAGGTTCTGTCTGAAGGTAAATGAAAATGACAAGAAAACAAAGTTGCTAAAGGCTATCTCATTATGGTGGCCAATTGTGGCTCCAGAAAAGAGATGAGGAAATGCACCCCACTTCTTTGGGTTGAAAAGTGGGGAACTCTACAATGGAATATACTCAGACATGGCAGCTTGTATTTATTGGTTTTGCTTAACTTTTTCCTGTCACAAAGGAAGGCTCATAACAAAAGTATAAAGGAGGGAGGAGTACATCATGAAATGATTGTGCATGTGTTTGTAGATGCTCACAAACACAGATACACACAGTTATACAGGCAGAGGTTAGGGACACAGTGCCTGGAAAATGCGACACAAAGATCACTATGAGATCATTCCAAGATGTCACATGAGAAATGGCTGTAAACATGCTCTGCATCTCTAAATCAGTGCGTAGAACCACAGTTCTTTTACTACAAATTTAATTTTAAGAAAAAAACGTGTAACCATTCACTGAAGTTATTATGTAGTAGAATACATACAGTACAGGTAATATTATAAATGACAGGACCTACATTTTATACATTTAGGAGACTAAATTTTTTACGATAGCTCTACATTTCGAGTTTTTGTATATGGTCTTCTGACTTCCACATTCTTTTCACCATCTTTAACTTTTTTACTTCTTTTAACTTTAAAAAATAAATTGTGCATATTTATGTGATCAAAAGATAAAATATGCTGATATTATACAATACTATGCATATATTTTATGCATTTCTGAGTTTCTAAACTTTCTTTGTGTCTGCTGGCCTTTGCTTGTTGACTGTAGCTTCCTCAAAACTCTCAAAAAATTCCCATTTGATTTCTTATGCCAATTATTGAAACCACAATGAAAAAAATCATAATTTCAAAGGGATACCTGTATGTCATATGATATATCTATATGCATATGCACAGATGCATATATATAACTACATAATAAATATATATAACATCAAATTCATTAATATAACTTTTTTTAAACTCCCCTCTAGATTTAGGCTGTTACTTCTACTTTCATTTAGTTTTCCTGCAGTTTAGCCCTTGACATTGTTCCCATGCTCTCTTTAAAAGAATTATGCTGTTACATAAACTTAATGGGCCAAGTTCTCCCAGGGCACAATTGCCTGGAAGCCACTAATTCAGAGCACTGAAGCTGGAATCTGAAGAGCAGTATCCCTGGTTGGAAGAATAATTGTTCTAGCTGGGGATCCAACAATTAATGAGATCAGTCTTGTTCAACAATGGAGATTAAGAGCTTCGGTGATGAAACTCTATCAGGTGAATAGGAATACTGTGAGATCCTGAGTAAAGAATATTTTGAAATATCTTTCTTTAATTAATTAATTTTTTTAATGTTACATTGAAATTCCTAGGCATCTCCCACCCTTCCATGCCCTTCTTATACTATAGCAATTTTCTTTGAGGTGACAAGGAACTAGAAATGGAAGGAATGCCCATTAGCTGTGGAACAGCTGACCAAGTTGTGGCATGTGATTGTGATGGAATACTGTAAGAAATTAGATAAAAATCACAGAAAGACCTACATGAAAATGAAATGAACAGAACCAAGAGAACATTAAATACAGCAACAGAAATATTTTTTGAAGGATGACATGTATCTCCACCTCTAGAGAAAGAATTGCTATAATAGAAACATAGCAAGACATAGTTTTATATGTACATATATCTTTTTATTAAATGAAATATCTTTTAAGTTGTTTTCTAAAAAGTACAGCATGTACCTTCCATTATAGCAGGGATTCCCAACTTGTATGCAGGGAATATGAGAAACCTGCCAAGACATATGGGGAGTAATCATATTACCCTTTTGAAATTAATATTTTAATTTGATTTCTTATGATCATAGGCATGGTAAACTCTAAAGCTTATTTTTTTCCTATTGAATGGGGATCAGAGAAGGCTTATTAAAAGTCAAGGGGACCAAATAAAAGGTTGAGAACTCTGACTTCTTAGAAGACAAGAAACTCAGATCTTATTCCTACTTGTGCAACTAACAAGCTGCATGACCCTGGGCATATCACTTAACTTATTCTCGCTTCAATTTCCTCACCTTTAAAATGATACGATTGTTCAAAATGATCTCTCAGGTTCCTTCCAACTCTGACATTCTGTGATGCTACTATCCGGCGGTCACTGAAGTCATGATGGTGTGTGTGTATGTCTGTGTGTTTTGGAGACTTCCTCCTGACAAGATTGGACTGTGTTCAAAGTAATAATCAAGTCATTTTCCCAGAGCCATTTTATCCAATGAGCCCAGATGGGATTATTGAAAAATTGCGAGGTCTCACAGCAAATCTCTTCCTCTGACCTTTTGTATTGTCATTATGGGTGACTTGCTAGGGAACAAGCTTACCCTGGATAGTTACAACTGACATTTCAGCGGGCAGTTTCATCCCCAAACAAGAAGATTCTTTGGCAGCAAGCAGGTAAGACACTCTCACTGCCCGCTTAGATGGTAATTCTATATATCATCTGGACATACTGTCCAAAATGTAAATGGGAAATTTGGATCATAAGCTATGCCACAAAGGGAGAGAGGTAATAATATTAGTAATTATAATAACAGTAATAATACCAAGTGTTTATGTAGTACTTTAAGATTTGCAATGTATTTTACAAATATTATCTTATTTTATCTTTACAACAACCCTGGAGTCAGATGCTATTATTATTTCCATTTTATAGATGAAGAAATCGAGGCACAAAGACGTTAAGTGCCTTGTCTGGGGTGACAAGTTTCCAAGGCAGGATTTGAATAGCAAGTGTTTATTTGGTACTTTAAGATTTACAAAGTGTTTTACAAATATTATTTTGTCTTTACAACAACCCTGGAGTCAGATGCTATTATTCTTTCCATTTTATAGATGAAGAAATTGAGGTTAAGTGCCTCGTCTAGGGTCACAATAAGTTTCCAAGGCAGGATTTGAAATCAGTTCTCCTTGTAGCACAATGTTGTGCAATTGTTTTCTTATTTCTACTTCTTTCACTCAATAGGAAAAAAAAAAGATAGATGCCCAAAGCTTTTCCTTCTAAATATTTTTATATTGAAAGCTTGGATTTTATCATGATAGATTCCTAGAATTTTATTAAATTACATTTTAATTAGACATTTTCTAATTTTGTGTTTTTTAAAATATTTCTGAAGTCAGAGAATCTAATGAAGTTCTTTTTCACCAGGGAGATGTAACTGAAGAAAGGCACATCAATTGTCATTATTTATTTTCACAATGCTTTGTACCCAGTAGGTGTTTAATAAATATAGATGGATCAAGTTCCCTTCTGCCTCCTTTTGTTTACTTTATTATTGTAGTATTTATGATTTTACTAATAAAATTATATTCTCTCCTTCTATGCAGATCACAACTGTAACATCCATGATCTTAAGTGGGGTCAAACCTGCCTCACAGAATTCCATAGTGCCCCGCAGAACTCCAGGAGAGGGGGCAGTTGGGGCAGTTAAAAACCTGAGTATAAAAGGCTAGGTCACTCTTCTTGCAAGAACACTTTGATCACACTCCTTGTGGGTTCATGGGCTGGGAGGAAGAGTTAGATTGCTCTTTGGTTAGCTCATTTCTGACCTCAAGGGCTGTGTATGACTTTACTGGTTTACTACTGGGAGAATATCTCAATTGCAGCATCTTAACTAGTCTCTATACAGATCTTCAAGTAAGATTGCCTTTCCATCTTAAACCTAGTTACATTAGATTAGGAGAAAGATTACTTAGTGAGTGGGATAGAAGTTAAGTTGTTCAAACACACTCAAGGGAAATGTGTAGCCAACAAGTTCATTGAAGATTTTAGATAGCTTATCTCCCTTTCATTCCTAAAACCATTTCCCCTCACCCTGTTTTCCTGAAAATAATAAACCCCTTTGCTTGTTAAGCTACTGGACCTGGGTGAAGTTATACTAGGATATACTTACTATCCATATACTTTACCAAATAAAAGGTCCTTTCANCAATATACTTTACCAAAGAAAAGCTCCATTCAAATAAGCACTGGTGCAGCTTTTTTTTATGAGAACAAGTCATCTGTTTTTGAAGACAACCTGGAACCTATTCTATCCTAGGGTTTAGGGAATAATTTAAACAGTGGGAGTTGTTAACCTCAGTGGGATTATTTCCTATCAATATACCAACTTGACCCTGAATTAACCAAGCTTGTACAACCTCCATTGCTTGAACTAAAAGGGATTCAGTTAAACAGTTATTGCCTTCTGGTCCAACTGCTCCAGGGGTGAGGGGATGAGGGAGGGAGGAAGAATTTTACTCACTCCTGCCCCTCCCCCTGGTTAGGACAGCCAGTTTCATCCTCTAGCTGGACTCCATTTACTAACCATAGCTAATCTGAGTCAATTCAATACAACCCATCCATTTCTTGCCTATTATCTACAAGAGATCCTCCATAGTAGGTCCAACCAAAGTAATAGTCACCTTCCTATAGAGCAGGGGTCGGCAACCTTTTTCGCCGTGAGAGCCATAAATGCCACATTTTTTAAAATGTAATTTCGTGAGAGCCGTACAGTGCTCACAGTGCGCGCTCCTGCCTGAAAAAAAATTGACTTTATGGCTCCTGCAGAAAGAGCCATATCTGGCCCTCAAAAGAGCCAGATATGGTTCAAGAGCCATACATTGCCAACCCCTGCTTTAGAGGATCATGGGTACTAACAAAGCATTTGGGCTGATATCTCTCACTCCAATACATGACTGACCTGCCTCCTTTTCTGACTATTCATTTTGCTGTGAATACATTGTCCATGCAGTCTTTCCTTGTGGATCATCCCTAGAAAAATGTTGTGGGTTACTTGCCCCCACCATGTACGTCCCCATTGCCTTTTGAGAAATTGAAAAAATTGGCAAAAATGGTGATGAAGCATTTCAAAATGTGATAAAAATATTGTTATAAAATTGTGCCATTTACCAAGCAAAAAACTGTAATTAAGCACCTACTCCATGTAAGCAAGGGCAACTTGGTGGCTCAGTGGGTAGAATGTTGAGTCCCAAATCAGGAAGACCCAAGTTTAGACATTTATTAACTGTGTGACCTGGGTCCACCACTTAATCCTGTTTACCTCAGTTTCCTCAGCTGTAAAGTGAACTAGAGAAGGAAATGGCAAACTACTACAGTGTCTTTGCCAAGAAAACCCTAAAATGGGGACATGGAGAGTCTGATGTGACTGAAAAATTTCTGAATATGGACCAGCACTATGCTAGATGCTGGGGATATAAATACAAAGAATAAAGTATTCTCTACTTTCAAAAAGCTTATATTATAAATGGGGAAATTACTTGTTCCTATAAATATATGTAGAATAAATGAAATAAGACCAATATTGAATAAATATAAAAGAGGACACTAGAATTTAAGAGCAGTCAAGAAAGGCTATGTATTACGTTAAAAGTCATTATGAAAACATGTGACATGAAAGCATAAAATTATAGATTTGGGACTAGAAGGAGGCTAAGAGGTCATTGAGAGTGCTGTAGGGGTGTCCAGAGACCCTGCTGAACTTCATTTACCCCAAAGTTATGTAGTCTGTGCCCTGCTTTGGGTTTGAGAAAGTTGCCTTTGATGTGGCTTAAAATATTGAGAAATATCTGTAAAGTCTTCAACATCTTTTTGTTCTGATCATTAAAAAATCCCAGAAACAGCAATAAAATAACAATTCAACCCTGTCAATCAAAAAAATTGAGAAAGATTCTTGAAATAAAGTATTTCTAAATGAACAAACAAACAAATGAATCCATAAATAAATATATGGATGAATAAACAAGTGAATAAAATAGTTAATAATTTCACTATAGCCCATATGTATACTACATGCCTTATATGTATATAAACACACACACATATATACTCAGACATATAGGTAGTATATACATGATACACATGCACACATATACATTTTTGTGATTATACACACTATACATGTGTGTTGTCCCCAGAGTCTTCATAAACTGTGCTAAAGTCTGAATATTTGCATGTATGTGTAGTTATATACATGTGGATCATGTATGCATGCACATAAATGTGTATGTTTGTATGTATCTTCCCCAAACCTTAAAGCTTTAATAACTTAAAAATATATGAAGATCTTTAGGCAACTTGTACATTATGTATGCATGAATACTTATCTATATGTCTCTAATACACATATACATGAATATCTGCACACGTACTATGCACATACATGCAAGTATGTAAAATGTATGCATGTATGTGTTTTGAATGCAATTTTGAGCCTTACTAACTTATAAATACATTAAGACTTTTGGGAATATTTGCTATATTATGTATGTATGTGTGTATGCATGCATGTATACACAAGTGATAGCAATGCACACATGTATGAGTGTATGTTTATGCACATATATGTATGCTTGCATGCATTTATCCAAAATTATTAATACAGTTTTAAGCTTTACTACCATAAAAGTACATTAAAACTTTGGGGACACCCTAAATATTAGGTATGGATGTATGGGTATCTGTACATTTGTACATATCTATGTATGTCTCTATGTATATACACATTTATATACATATGTATCTACATGTATGCACATAATATGTAGAAAGTAGGGCCAGGAAATAGACCTGTGAGTTCACTGGCATAGGGAGCTCAGGAGTAAAGAAATCTGCTTTATTGATGCTGGCCAGCTCCTTTTCTGCAACTTAGCTTCTTGGAAATGTGACAGGATCAGCAGGTTAGTAACCTGCCCAGGGTTACAGAGAAAGTGTGCATCAGAGATAAGACTCGAACCCAGGACTCCCTGTTTTCTGCCATGCATTTCTCTCACTGTAACATGGAGAGTTGATGAAAGAGCTCATTGTATTTTGGGGCATTGAGTGAACAGCCAGATCTGTAAATGTGAGATTTGGGAGGGACATGAGAGATCATTTATCTAACACCCTCATTTTATACCGGAGGAACCTGAGACCCTACATGAAGTGGCTTGCCTGGGGTGCTATAGTGAGTTTGGGGCAGAAGAAGGACTAGAACTAATTTTCTTCCAGTTTTATTGTTGAAGAAAATTTGAGGGCTTACGAAATTGCCCCCACAGATGCAGATTCGCCATCCACCTGCACCTTATAGGCTTTGAAAGTTCCATGGGGCATTAAAATGTTCCTGAGCACAGTCATAGAGCAAACATGGGTCAGGCAAGACTTAAGCCTAGTTAAAATTTAAAAAAAAAATGCCAACCAGGTAGGATTGATGTGAACATCAAATGAGATAAAATTTATAAAAAGTGCTTAGAAGAGTGCTTGACTCATAGTAGGTACTTAATAAATACTTATTCCCTTTATTTAAAAAAAAAAGACTTAAGCCTAGATCTTCTGAGTTTGACTGCAAGGCTGGTGCTTTACAGAACACCACAATACTCGTTTATAAACTCCTTGAGGACAGGAACCAAGTTTTATTTGTTTTTACAGTTCTCCCTATTCCTAGGATAATACACGATGTAGTAGATGTGGAATCAATTTTTTTTTTTTTAATGAACGTCTGCAGGTAAGCCCCAGAATTCGAGACTGGTTGACCCTAAACGTTCGAATTGAAAAGCTTTAATAATTTAAAACTGCAAGTAAATCTTTTGGGGGCACTCTATGTAAATGTTAGATAGTTATTCTTGTTCTGTTGATCTTGATATTTATTTCATGAGCTTTCTCACTCTTTCCGCCTTAGTAATCTATTTGATTTTTTAGTTACCAGCTAAGGGAAATGGTAAACATTTTTTGTTTGGAATCTATTTCTGGGATTCCAAAGCAATGAGAAGATAGGGTTTTTTTTTTGTTTTATTCTGTTTGGATATTTTTAAATCAAGATGGCAGATGAGTGTTTTGGAAAATTGGTTTGCACTCTCTCTTACTGGATGATCCCAAGATTCAGCCTGATGGTGAAAAATAGGTTCTTTTCTATTTTAAGCTGAGGATTTAAGCCATGCTCTAAGAGGCAACAAGAGATTTGATTAGTTCTAATAAGACAGAGGAAGTCTTAACTTGGAGGTATTTAGATAGTTTAGTCATTTTTCTAGATAAGCAGAGCACCTGTCATCATTACCATCCCTCCTTCCCCTTCCTATCCCTGCCCTACTTCTCCACTCCTTCCTGGTTAACAATTTTGAAAAAGAAGAGGAATGGCAACCAATAGTTTCTCTTTCTCCGGGTGGCATTCAAATATATTGAATAGAGGGGCTGCCTCTAAAAAATGCACTTTATTTTCAGGGAACTCCAATCATTCAATTCCCTAATGAAATGTATAATTAAAAGATAAAGTCAACATATTCAGAATGTAGACCAACATCACATCCTAATGGAATCTGCCATTATACAACAGAAGCAAGTATCCTATAAGTCTTCCCCTGAAATATGGATTTTTTTTCATTTTTCCCACTTTCCCCAAATTCTTCTAAGCATACAAACACAGAGAGCTCCCATGAGCTACAATGCACTTCCTTTTAATAATACCCATCAAATTATTTGCAGGGAATGGAGGCACCAGAAATAATTCAAATTCATTCTTTGTAAGTGTGAGGTGGAATTTCCTAAGGGCTCCATTTAAGGATCATTTCTTAAAAAAACAAAAGAAAACAAACAAAAAAAACAACTTTATTTATTTATTTTTTAAAATTTATGAGGTTGACTGATCTCCAGTCAATTTGACACCGAAGTTTAAATGTATACTAACGGGCACTGTGCATTCTCAATGCTTGCACAGCTGATATGCTCTAAAAGTTCTGGAAAAACAGGGGACTCACAGCATAACAGGGATTTGATCACTCCTTGGCCAGCCTGGGAATTAGGTAGGGTAGGATGTCCAATTATGTTGATTAAATACTTAATGGACCCATGACTCTTCCACTATTAAAAAAAAAAAAAGATTGTATTTAGTGCAATGTCACTGAAAGGGCCCTGAAGTCTCAAATTTGGTGCAAAGTTAAACAGTTAAATACACACACACACACACACACACACACACACACACACACACATACACACAAAACCTTGTGGAATGACTACAACATATGTGTTGCTTATTTTTTGATTGAGTTTGAGCCAGGGATTTGTGGGAGGAAAATATATATCACCTATGGGGTAATTTAGAAGAAAAACTTATTGCATTGGTTTTTATGTTCTGCTGTGGGATGGCAATTTCCTGTACTATCATTGTGACCTTGGAGAGTAAAATGTTTTGAATAACCAGGGAGATGGAAGGTTATTCAGATTCTATGTGCCTTTTTCTGTGCTAGCTTTCAGTATTACAGAAAGTTGGGACAGGAAGGGACCAGGGGAGGAAGTAACTTACTTAGATCTATGATCCTATATTTTTAAACATGTGTGGTAGTTTTTTTTTTTTGATGGTTTTATAATTTTTTTAAAAATATTTATTTTAAAATATTTTTCCATGGTTACATGATTCATGCTCTCTCCCTCCCCCCTTCCCTCTCTGCTCCTGGAGCCAACAAACAATTCTATTGTATGGTGGTTTAAAAAAAAAATTAAAAAAAAAAAACCCTCTCTGTTTGGAGACACTTGCACTGGGCTTGCCCTAAAAAAGAGGTTCTTAGCTTTTTTGGATCATGGACCCCTCTGGCAGTCTGTAAAATCCCTTCTCGGAACATTGTTTTTGAATGAACAAAATAAAATAAGTTGGATAACGAAGGAAATCGATTATATTAAAATGTAGGGGTCAACATATAAAAACGCAATTTTTTTTCTTCTTAGACTGGGCTCCGGTTCTAGACATACTCCCTTCTATTCCCATTTACCCCAATATTTCATTCTAAATCTCCCGATACTTGAAATGTACTCTAGTGGTTTTCCAGAATAGCAGTTTCGCTGACAAATCCCAAGCATCTCACACGTAACAAATGGAAGTCCGGGAATTTGAACCCAAGTTTTCCAATTCTAAATTCAGCGCTCCCTCCATTCACTGTCCTCAAGTCAGTCCCAAGAACAGATTTTTAATCATATTCCAACATATATAAATGGAATCTTTTTACAAGCCAGTACCAGGAAAACAACATGGAGCCTGCTCTACGCTAACGAATTTTTGGTTATATTTTTTCTGAAAGTGGGCATCACAAGGGATCCTATCAGCCGAGGGCGATGCGGTGGGCGCTGACATTGATTCACGGAGGACTTTAAATATTCAGTGAGTGAAGAATCACATATCATTGATTGACGCTGAGGAAATGATGGAGCAGGGCTAATCTTTACGAAGCACCCTGTGCAAAATGACATTTATAAATGCGGAGCGACGTGAACGCGTCGGACATAATTCTTGCGGCATTACCCCGAAGACTGCAATTAAAACCCAAAAGGGGTGGGCGGAAGAGGGGGGAAGGGGAGAGGAGGGGAAACTGCCTGGAGGTAGGCTTGCCCTGTGGGATTGCCTTCGACTGTGACAGTGTCCATGAGTAAGAGTGTCACTATAGGCACCAGCAGAGGAGTCAGGGAGGCTGCATTCTGCCCTCCCCTTGCCTCCGTCCCACATATCGTACTCTATTTTTGTACTTTACTGGAATCACTTTCAAAAGTAAGTTGTTCCAGCTCCAACTTACCTCTTGATTTTTTAATAGCAATTGCTCTGGAAATGACACTTAGGATAATCAGAGTTTGATGCTCTCGTCCTAGCATACAAGATGAGCTCCCTCGAAGACTTGTCAGAGCAGAGGACAGGTCTTCTTCCTTTTGTATTTGACTCCCGGTGGGGATTAAACTCTAAACTATTCTGAACGCCCTGAGGTCTCTGATTCTGGGGGGGCAGGGTATGGGGGGAGGGGAGAGAAGAAAAAGGGGGATGACGGGACTCGCTATCTGTCATTCCTGAGTACATTCAAGGTTAGGCTAATAAAACACACCCACAGAACATGGAATTTCTCTGATGCCCTCAAAGATAGTACCTTCCTTCATAAAATTCCTAATTACTGAGCTTAGCAGAAAGGTGGCAGGATGCAGATACCTTGTGAGGACCAAATAATGGAACATATATGAAAGTTACAGGAAGCATTAAGAGACACACACACACACACACACACACACACACAGAAAGAGAGACAGAGAGACAGAGACAGAGAGACAGAGACAGAGAGACAGAGACAGAGAGAGACAGAGACAGATAGACAGACAGAGACACAGAAACAGACAGACAGAGAGACACACAGAGAGAGAGAGACAGAGACAGAGAGAGACAGAGACAGAAACAGAGAGAGAGAGTTCTGGGTAGTGAAAGAACAGTCCTGTCCTTGGAGTTTCCCAAATGTAAAATAGGCTCCCTTGGGAGGCAGCTGGCACTATAGTTGAGAGCCAGGAGGCACAATGAATAGAGAACTAGCCTTGGAAGACCTAGGTTCAAATGTGGCCTCAGATGCTTACTCTGTGAACCTAGGCAAGTCACTTAACCTCTGCCTGTCTTAGTTTTCTTATTTGTAAAATAGAGATAATAATAGTACCTAATCCCAGGGGATTTGTGAGGAAAAGATTCATTCAATAATTAATAATAAATATAATAATATAAATTATAACAAACAAACAGTAAATAAAATATGACAAATAAGATATTAAATAATAATAAAGTGTTTTTCCAAACTTAAAGCTCTATATAAATGCTAATTTATTATTTTTGTTGTCATATTCCTTGTAACAGAATTGATCAAAGAGAGACTATTTGGTCATTCCTTAAGTCTGTTGCAGCAGCTTTGGACTTTATATGAGGTTCTGCAAAAGCATTATGGTAGAGGGCCAGCATGGTGGCTCAGTAAACTGAGAATCAGGCCCAGAGATGGGTGGTCCTGGATTTAGAACTTGACCTAAGAAAATTCCTGCACAAATGACCCTGGGCAAGTCACTTAACCCCCCCCCACACACACACACACACATTGCCAAACACCCTTACCACTCTTCTGCCTTGGAACCAATACACAATATTAATTCTAAGATGGAAGGTAGGGTTTTTAAAAAAGCATCATGGTACACAGAGCAAGGCTAAGGTCTTCATTAAGCATGTGTTTTAATTCACAAAGGAAGATTTGAGAGAGACAACAGAGATGGAGACATAATGGGGCAGGGCAGCAAAGTGAGCATGCAACCAAGGAAATTCTTGTACTTCAGGCATAATGGTCTTTGGGCCATGGTAGGAGGAGGAAAAGGATTCTACACCTGTAAAGCAGAGAGATTCCTTATTGGCCGCGATTCCACCAACTCTCCATGCACTTCTCTTATTTCATGTAGGATATGAATGAGGCTTGGAGGAGCAGCTCCAAGCCAGGGCAGTGCATGGCCCCAGGACAAGAGGAACTAACCAATGCTTTCAATCTAGAATAATGGGTCATTACCACTTAGGAGAACACCAAACACCAGAGTAGCCATACCAAGGGTAGTCCATGTGTGACAGGAAAGGGACATTAGGGTTGGGGCAGAATCTAAGGCTTTTCTTATTGGTTTCCAGTCTCTAATATGACAGGCAGCTTGGGGTTGACCAATTGGCCCCTTTGACTCTACAATTCTACAATTCTGTGTCTACAATTCTGTGATATTATAAGGTAACTTGAACTTAAACCTTATTCTTGCTCCTCTAAAAACTGTTGACTTTTCCTTCTGTGGTTCCTACTTACTGTCTTAAGTCAGAAGTAGACAAGTGGGAGGCACAACATTACCAGGCTATCAGTAGTTTTTAGTCACTGTTTTCTCTGCTCTACAAGTATAAGACATGGATGTTTCTGAAATGGAAGATTTAGGAAGAATGATGTGAAGGTGGGGGTGGAGGAAAGAGTATAAGCAGAGCAAAACCTATCTTTTGGGGCTATGATAATATTGCAAGGGGATTGGGACATAAATCTGAAAGCTAGAAGGGAACTCAAGAGGCTATTTAATCCAAGCCCTTATTTTACAAATGAAGAAGCTGTGGTGCAAAGAATTTAGGTGACTAGCCCAAGGTCATGCAAGTAGTAAGAGGCAGAGGTGGGATATACAACCAAGTCCTCACTACAGAGATATGATGAGAGATTTGTTTTATATATTTGGTTTGTAGTAAATGGCTTCTGAAGTTCTTTCTAATTCTCAAATGATATGGTTCTATAAAAACAGGATTGAAAACAATGGGGTATATGGGTATTCAGGAAAAATTAACACCTCTGGTTTGAGGGCTTGCCAGGCCTTTACATGATTGCTCATCAACCTTTGGTGCTTGTCTCTTACCCAGTTGAAACAATACTATAAAGTACTAAACAAATATCAATTCTAATTATTATTGTTATCTTAGAGTTCTTCAAAAAGCAAATAAAATACCAATTATTGATAGCTTGGTAACGTCATGCCTCCCACTTTTCCTGTGTACATGGAACACTCAGTCAATAGTTTGTCTCTCATTGTCACTACATGACTCTCCTCTTTCTCCAAGGATATATGTCTATGGCAGTCATTTATGCCTTGTTGCTTTGTGTATGCCATCTGGTGGCCCACTCAAGTGTACTCTTGTCCTCTTCCCTATTGACCTGTAGGTGATCTGCTAATTTAACTCTTCAGAGATGGTGATATTCCATGACTCACAGCATACATCATCCTGAAAAGAATATTGACAATAAAAAAAAATGGGTATTTGTTTTCTTTGTTTCTTTATTTTTATCATATCCTTCTAACTAAGGAATTGATACTGAAGTTTCAAGGCAGAAAACCAATAAAGGCCAGGTAATTTGGGTCAAATGATTTTCCCAGAGTCACACAGCTAGGAAGTGTCTCAGGTCGGAATTGAACCCAAGACCTCCCATTCACAGGACTATAAACCTTTGTTTTCAAAGAGGAAGTTACTGAAATCACTGAATAATTAACTGCAGCATGACTTTTGAACCAGAATTCACCAAACACCAAAAACCCCAGTCACCAAAATAAAGATGATTGGGATCATTGAACATTAAGAGAGATGGGTCTTATGTTAAAGAAACAAATATCAGAATACAGAAATTGTGGTGGTATCTAAATTAAGGCGACTAGTTCTATTGGACATTTAGATGGATAGGGTCTGTGTTAAATATAATCTTTTCAAACTGCTACATTCCTGTTCAATAAGCTGCTTTCTCTTCACCAAAACCAAAGATTCGATTTAGGAATTACAGACAACAATGTTGAAGAATTCCTATTCCTAACAAAGTAGATTGTCCATCAAGTGGAGAGTAGATTAAACTAGCTGTGGTGTATAAATGTAGTGGAATTTTATTATACCCTAGGAAAGGAGGAATATGATGGATTTATACAAATATGGAGAGATTTGTATGAATTGATGCAGAGCAAAGTAAGTAGAATCAAGAGAACTATGTAGCCATGATGACAATATGGGGCTAAAGAACTATGAAAGATACAAGAACTCTGACCAAAGCAGTCAACAGATTTTAACTCCAAAAGACTAAGGATGAAACATACCCTCCATGCCTCAGCAGAGAGGTGATGAACAGAGGTATCAAACCAGATCTGTATTCTCCTAGATGGTTGGTGTGTTGATTTATTTGTTTTTTTTTTCCCTTGACTATAAGAAATATTGTTTCTTATGTTTGGATTGTAATTCCATTCCCTACTTCATCTGTTGACATCCAACCCATTCTGTAAACCCCAATCTCCCCTGTTCTCTTTTCAGTAACTCCTTCCCCTTCAGAACTCCCACAGCACTTGCTTCTTACCTCCCTTGATATTCTCACCACGTTTTGTTGTACAAAATGATGGATATATTTACGCTATTGCCAAACAACATGGGAAATTTCTTGAGAAGAGGGATTGTGTCTTATCTAAACTTTTGTGATATCACCCAGTGCTTACCATGGTGTTCTGCCCAGAGGAGGCACTTAATAAACTTTGGTTGAATTTGTTCAATTGAATTCACAGAACTTGACCTTCACACTCATCCCACAAGATATCTGCTGCCAAG
Source organism: Gracilinanus agilis (assembly GCF_016433145.1). NCBI lineage: Eukaryota > Metazoa > Chordata > Mammalia > Didelphimorphia > Didelphidae > Gracilinanus > Gracilinanus agilis. The sequence continues at coordinate 226,192,615 of NC_058130.1, forward strand.
AAGAATGGAACGAGCATTTGGAAATTTCCTCCTTAATCCCTGTGAGTGCTCTGCTGTGGGTCCGAGTCAGTCAACCAATCAACAAAGATTTATTGAACACTTCCTATATGCCAGTCCATGTGCTCAGCATTGGATATACTATGAAATGTTAAAAGAAACTCATTGTTCTTAAATGCTAATAAGGGCTATATAATATGCAGATCGCTATTATATAAGACACGTGGAGTACAAATGGAATATAATTTCAGAGGAAAGACACTAGAGACTAGGGGAAAGGAAGATTATGTTGGCATTCCAACAATAATTGAGTACTGAAGGAAGTCAAGCCAGTTAGGAGTTGGAGTTGAGGAGGAAGGGCATTCCAGGCATGAGGAATAGTCAGAAAAAAAAGGACATGCATAGAGTGTCATGTGTGAGGAACAACAGAGAGCTCAGTGTCACTGGATTGTAAGAGAATAAGGAAAGGGTCAGGTTGGGAAGGGTTTTAAATGCCAAACAGTGGAGTTTATATTTGAACCTAGAGGTAAAAGGTTTTTCAGTTTGGGGGAAGGGGCAATATGGTCAGACTCGTACTTTTGGAAAATCACTTTGGAATCTAATTAGAGAATGGATTAGCATGAGGAGAGACAAGACAGAAAAACCAAGTAGGAGTTTATATTTAGGTCTATGGCTTTCCCAGTAAAACAGCTAATTCAGAGACAGAGACAAAGAGATAGAGTCCTACTGGATTGATATCAGCAGACATAATCAGCCTACAGTTAAGTGACGGAGGGACTACAGAGTCACAAGGCTAGGTCTCGGTTGGGCAGATTCTAAATTGTCCTATAAAACTTGGTGAGACTCTTATTGAGTGCTAATTGTCTGTGTGGGTTTGAAATATCAGACACAACTTGACCGAAAATGTTCTTGTCCAAAATATTTGGTACTTAGGAATACTCAAAGCCAATTGTCTCCTCCAGAAGATAACATCTTTTTGAGACATTTTCTGCTTGAAATAAATTTCTAAAGGGAATGGATGGACAGAGCTTCAATCACTAAATCAATCCATCTACAAGCATTTTTTATGGACCAACTAGGAATAGAAAGGCAAAAATAAATAAAATAAAAGGAAGAATTCTTTACTCTTAGGCAGGTTGCATCCTATAAGTGGAGGCAATAGGTATAGACTAATAATAGTTAATATTTCTATAGCTCTTCTGCTTACAAAAGAATTGTGTAATGTGATATGTTTGTACACATATACACACAGATATACTTGGTTGGTCCTCTCAACATCCTTGAGATGTAGGTGTTGTTACTATTTCCCATTCTGAGACAAACAGAAGTTAAGTAACTTGTTCAGAGTCATACAGCTGGGAAAAATATGAGGATGGATCCTAATTCAGAACTTCTTGACTGAAAAATCTGTTGTTCCATCCGCCACTACAGCCTGTTGTTTTGTCCTCTACTATATATATTATTACTACTACTATTATTACTATTATCACCACCACCATCACCACCACTACCACCACCACTGCTACTACTACTACCACTAGTACTACCACCACCATACCACTACTACTACTGCCACTAATACTACTATTACCACTAGTACTAATACCACTATAATTACTACCACTACCTCCACCATCACTACCACCATAACTACTACTACCACTACCACTACCACTATCACTACCACCACCACCACCACCACCACCACCACCACCACCACCACTATTACTACTACTACTACTACTACTACTACCACCAACTAACATTTATACTGGCTATCTACTATGAACCAGACACTGTGCTAAGCACTTTATAATTATCTCATTTCTCTCAACAGCCTGGAAAGTAGGTACTATTATTATCCCCATTTTATAGATAAGGAAACTGAGGCAAATGGGTGTCAAATGATTTGCCCAGGATCACATAGCCAGTAAGTGTCTGAGGCCAGAATCAAACTCTGATTTTCCAGACTCCAAGCCCAGTGACCACTACCTGCCCCAAATATACAAAGTATATACTCAAAAAGAATAATTTGGTGGGGAATCGGTAGACACCAGCAATCTGGTGGCCTGGATGAGGGGCAATTCAGGAAAGGCTTTGGGTAGAAGGTGGAGCTCTGTAGAGTTGGTTTGCCATTTGGTTTTCATCTATAACTTTCTATTCTCTGAAAGGAAGTCAGGTTGCTTTTTGCAGGTTTTTGTGGCAATGAGAGAAATTTTCTCTGGGAAGGCAGTTGATTCGTGGCTATTCCTCCTCTATCTCAGTAATAGTTGCTCAAAATATTAAATGTCTTCCAGATGGAGACACTTACCATTTGTAGGAGGAATAATTTTTTGGAAAAACTCATTCGTCTTTGGCATCATGAGGATTTTGCTGGAGAAAATGGAAAAAACATTTTTAATTCTGCCATACATATGTCAGTGTTTGCCTGGCTGTTTTGGCAGCCTTCTGGGTGTTCCTGCTGTGTTTCCTTCCTCTGGGAATTGAGGGTTGGGATCTGGAGTGGCCCAGGGTGGGGGCCGGGGTGGGTTGGAGGGACAGAACTGGGTAGAATTGGAAAATTTGGACCACAAAGCTTTAAGAGCCCTTCTCAGACCATCTGGCCCAGCCCTGCCTTCAGGTTGGGAATGTTGAAACCATCCAGGACAGATGGTTCTGCTTTTTTGAGGTATTTCTATTTAGATGGAGGGAAGCTTGAAAAATAGCATTATGTGTTACAACAAGGAAAGGATTTAGGAGTAAAAAGATGGGATTTCTAGCCCCAGACTTGGTCCTGGTTGAAAGGGAAAAGGATTAGATTTATGATTTCCAGAATAAGGACACTCTCCCCAATGCAAATCAATACCTTCTCTTCAATTTATAGCCTCAGAGCTGAGGTTCTTGACTTTTTTTTATGAGTAATAGACCCTTTAGAGGCAGCTGGACAGCACAGTGGATAGAGTGCTGGCACTGGAGGAAGGAAGATGCTACTTCCCAAGTTCAAAACTACCTTCAGATACTTTCTAGCTGTGTGATCCTGGTTAAGTCACTTAACCCTGTTTGCCTCAGTTTCCTCATATATAAGATAAGCTGGAGAAGGAAATGGCAAACCATTCCAGTATCTTTGTCAAGAAAACCCCAAAAGGAGTCTAAAGAGTCAGACATAACAATAACAGTAACAAACAATAAGAATGGACCCTTCATCAGAAGGCAGTCTGTCAAAAATGACAAATTCTCAGGATAATGTTTTTAAGTACATAAAACAAAATTCATTGGGAACTATGTTAAAATAATGAACAAAATCTAGATTAATTGAAGTTCATATTCCCCAGGATTAGAACCCCTGTTTTAGAGTGTTGCTAAAAGCATTGAAAAATTATATTATCTCTGATCATAGTCGCCCTATATTAAAGGTGGGACATGAAGTCAGGTTTTCCTGGATGCAAAATTAGCTCTCTAGTTACTATGCATTACTGATCTTTTAATTTTTTTAAATTTTATTTAATTGATTAATTAAGAAAATTTTCCCATGGTTATATGATCATGTTCTTTCTCTCCCCTTATCCCACCCCGCCTCCCATAGCCAACGTATAATTCCACTGGGTTTTACATGTGTCATTGATCAAGACCTATTTCCATATTATTAATATTTGCACTAGGGTGATCGTTTAGAGTCTACATTCCCAATCATATCCCCATCAACCCATGTGATCAAGCAAGTTGTTTTTCTTCTGTGTTTCTACTCCCACAGTTCTTTCTCTGGATATGGATAGCATTCAAGTCCCTCAGAATTGTCCTGGATCATTACATTGCTGCTAGTAGAGAAGTCTATTATATTCAATTGTGCCACAGTGTATCTGTCTCTGTGTATACTGTTCTCCTGGTTCTGTTACTTTCACTCTGCCTCAATTCCTGGAGGTCTTTACTGACTTTGTTAAAAAAATTAATAACATTTTGAATATATTGTTTTGTCATTTCATTCCTCTGTTGGTGCATAGTCACTTCAGCACCCTCATTCTCAGTTTCTGCAAAAATAGATGGACTATAAAATTCCTCTAGCCACTAGGAGACTTTTTTTTCCCTACTATCACATTCAAGATAGGAAATGAGGAACCATTAGGGGGAATATGCTAAATTGTCCTCCTCTGGACAATTCTTTGAGGACAGAAAGTCCTTAAATAAGTTAATCAATCCACTGGTATCCTTGGCAGAATAGAGAACAGTTGAAGAAATCTGTAATTCATAACAATATTTTCTTATTTCCTTATTTAATTATACAACCAATGAATTATGCTGTCTCTCAAAACCAAATGTTTATTAAAGCCAGCCAGGGCAGCTAGATGGATGCAATGGATAGAGCATTGGGCCAAGGAAGACCTGAGTTCAAATCTGACCTCAGACACTTAAACTGAAGGTTTGTATGACCCTGGGCAAGTCATTTATTCTCTACCTGTCTCAGTTTTTCCAATTCCAAACAAAGAATAATAATGTCTCCCCCAGGGTTGTTGTGAGAATCAAATAAGATAATATTTTCATACGTCTCCATGGTCTTCCACTGACCTCCATGCCACCATAGGAAGAAGTGCTGCATGTCAGCTCTAAAGGAAAGCTTATTGTCAATTATGGATTGTTCTGGAGCTATGAAAGGGTCTGAGGCCATTATATTTTGCTCAGGTATTGGCCATAGGCTGAGTACAGTCTCATAGTCTTTACTTGGGATATCCTTCCTGATGTCACCTTGTCCATAAGCTTTCCATGTATGAAACAAAGGATTGACCCTGACTTGCTTGTCCTGTGTCCTTAATCATGATAGAAACACCATGAAGCTGCATGCTTCCCATTGGTGTTCAGAATAGCCCCAGTTCCCCTAGTCTGAGAAACCGCAGCCCTAACACAAAGATGTCCTTGGCTTTTGCTTTCTCAAAGATGTTTATTTGTTTGTTTTTAAGGAAAAGGGATTAAAAGAAGGCTCAAAATTCCCTGTTGCATAATGGCACATTAATAATACATTTGAAGGCTCTGAGATGTTTTCACTGCTTGTTCTCTCTGTCACAGTCATCCTCAGATGCTGCCATGCTGAATTGGTATAGATCAGTTCTCACCAACAACATGCTTTTGGTCTTGATGGAAAATGGAGAATGGATGAGAACCCAAACCTGGGAGGTGGGGGTGAACCCTCACTGCCTCACACCTAGAAAAAGAAGGTCCAGAAGGCTTGTGGAAGAGCTGACAAGATCGAACAACTTCCTGACCAGAGCAGGCTTTCTTGCAGCCTTTATAAAGGTTTATAACCAAAAGGGTTTTGTACTTTCAGGATAAAAAGAGAACTGGTCCTTGAGATAATATTAGAACATGTGGAGCACCTTTGTTTTCCAGGACATAATTCTGATCCATCTAAGGAGAAATTCCATCCCTACTTTGGGAACTCTGGTTATGTATATTAACAGCCTTCCCTGGACCCTGGAGGTAAGAAATTAGTATGGATTTCTTTTCTAAAACTCAACAGACCTAAGATCCCAGGCAAGACACTTAAACACTCAGCGTCTCAGTTTCCTCATTTGTAAAATAGGGACAATAAAATACCCACTATTTTCCTCATAAAACTGTATTTTGAGAAACTTGCTTTATAAACTTTAAAGTACTACATAAATGTAAATGAGGGGGAGTTTAGTAGCACAGGGGACAGAGTACCAGGCCTGGAGTTGGGAGGAACTGAGTTCAAATATGACCTCAAGACACTTCCTAGCTGGTGATCCTGGGCAACTTATTTAACCACAATTGCCTAGCCCAGTAGAAATATAAATTATTATTATCATTAGTTCTCTGTTCCTTGGAAGGAAGAAGAGTATAGAGAGGTGGCAAGAAGGAGGAGGATCACAATTTCTCTACTACATTTCACTGAGCTTTATCTACCCATTATGTAAAACTCTAATAGAAACAAGGAGACACTTACCTAAGGATACCTGTGAGTTGCATATTGACTTAGAAAAGCACATATCAATTTTATCTCTGTTTTATTATATTTCTATTTATTTTGTCAACTCTTTCCTAGTTCAATTTTAATCAGGTTCTTCTGGCACTCAGAAATGTTGTGGGATTGCATGAAATCTTCCAGTGGAGTATTTGATTTCTTTCATCTATTCTGTCACTTGGCAGATATTGCTACCTCTACCATTTCAATTGCCTTTCCTATCCTCCCCACCTCAAGGGAGGAAGGATAGAAGGAAGGAAGAAAGGAAAGGAGGGAGGGAGGTAGGGAAGGAGGGAGAGAAGGAAGGGAGGAAGGAAATAAGAAATGAAGGAAGGAAGGAAGAGAGGGAGGAAAGAAGGAAGGGAAGGAGGGAGGGAGAGAAGGGAGGGAGGAAGGAAGGAAAGGAAGAAAGAAGAAAGGAAGGAAAGAAGAGGGGGAGGAAAGAAGGAAGGGAGGGAGGAAGGGAGGAAGGAAGGGAGGAAGGAAGGGAGAAAGGAAGGGAGAAAGGAAGGGAGGGAGAGAAGGAAGGGAGGAAGGAAGGAAGGAAGGAAGGAAGGAAGGAAGGAAGGAAGGAAGGAAGGAAGGAAGGAAGGAAGGAAGGAAGGAAGAAAGAAAGA
>NC_058130.1:226219083-226270317 GCF_016433145.1 Gracilinanus agilis
AGGGTATGTCCTTCAATTGGGGAATGGCTGAACAAACTGTGGTATATGCGGGTGATGGAATACTATTGTGCTAAAAGGAATAATAAACTGGAGGAGTTCCAGGCGAACTGGAGAGACCTCCGGGAACTGATGCAGAACGAAAGGAACAGAGCCAGAAGAACTCTATACACAGAGACTGACATTCTGTGGTAAAATTGAATGTAATGGACCTCTGTACCAGCAGCAATACAATGACCCAGGACAATTCTGAGGGATTTATGGTAAAGATGCTACCCACATTCAGAGGAAGGACTGCAGGAGAGGAAACATATAAGAAAAACAACTGCTTGAACGCATGGGTTGGGGTGGACATGATTGGGGGTGTGGACTCCAAACTACCACACCAATGCAACTACCAACAATTTGGAAATTGGTCTTGATCAAGGACACATGACAAAACTAGTGGAAATGCGCATCGGCCATGGGTAGGGGTGGCGGGAGGGGGGTTGAAGGGGAAAGGAGGAGCATCAATCATGTAACCATGTTAAAAATGAATATTAATAAATGTTAAAAAAAGAAAAGACTCCAAATACTCAGACAGATTTGTGATCTCCTTAATTCAGTGGCAAACTCCAGTTACTTAGAATATAGCATGTCTGACATTTCAGATGACTATTGTCCATGTCCTTCTATGAGTTCATCACTGAGACTTCATCCAACATGCTAATGACCTTCCTCATATTCTCTTGAAGTTGCAAGATTTCAGACCACTGGAGCATTTTGACTGCCCGCATGTCATTTCTCATTCTTGCCACATAACCAACCCAAATTTTCTCTCACTACTCATATGATTTCTTTTTAAAAAAATTTTGTTTCCCTCCAATTATATGCAAAACAATTTTTAACATTCTTTAAAATTTTTTTTGAGTTCCACATTCCATTCCCTCCCTCTGTTCCTTATTCCCACATATCCCTTCCCCTCCCTGAGACTGTAGGTAATCTGATATGTATTTTATGTGAATCATACAATTTCTTAATGAAACTTTGTGTTCCTATTCTACTTTGGAGTAACTCATTTATTAGACATTCTACCTTGCTCACAATCACCACATACCTGTCCATTGGCTTCTATGTGATGCAGAAATTATTTATTCCCAAAAGATTTTTTATCTTTACCCAAGATCATACAGAATTGAGATGTTGTCCCTTTGTTCTTCAGAAAAGTCATTCTGGAATTTTCAGACCCAATTCTGGAACAGAAGTTATAATAATGTTCTTCTTCCCTCTCTTGCAGTAACATACTTATACTCCAGTAATGTCATTATACTCCATAATCTCCCTGGAAAGTCATGAAAATGGAGCATAATCTCTGGCAGGTCCTACCACAAGAAAATGCTTCAAGGATGAGCCTGGAAAATACTTGCCATCATAGGATCAGTCTGACAAATAATAAGAGCACACATTTCTATAGTCCTCTTGAGTTAACAAACTCTTCTTCAGAACAAACCTGTGACAAGAGTAGTGAAATTACCAAGATTTATCCTTCCAGGGTCACTGGATCTTATGCTTCTACCTTTACTCTGTGATCCAGTGAAACTGGCCTTCTCTCTCTTCCTCATATGCAACATCCAGGCTCTCATCTCTGTGCCCTTGTTATGATCCTTCCCTAAGACTGGAATGCATCTTCTCTCCTCACCTTGACCTAACGGTATTTCTCTTTTACCTTTAAGACATTCAAACACCACCTTCCAAGTGAAGTTTTCCTCTTCCCCATAGATGCTATGGTTTTACCTCCCAAACTTCCTTGTTTTGGTTCACTCTGTATTTGTTTCCTTTATATCTATTCTGTATATGCTTATATTTATGCAAAGCTTGCCTCTTTAGAACATAAGGTCTTTTAGAATAGATTTTAAGTACCTTGGACAGTGCTTAATTCACAGTAGAAATATAAGAAATATTTGTTGTGGTTGATTCCCATTTTCCAGAATAAGAAAAAGAGTCTTATCTTAGTTAAATTGCCTATTAATGATCACATAACAAGAGAGTATCAACCAAGATGTGGACTAAGAGAGTGGGGAGTAAATTTTGGAAACAGAGATTCTGGGTTAACTTGTTTTCAAGATAAATAGATAGATAGAATGGACAGATGGACAGACTGATAGATGTTGATAGAAAGCTAGAGAAAAGAAAGATAAATGGAAATAGAGAAATATAGGTGTCTATTTACCAATCTTTCTATCTCTATTTCCATTTAACTTTCTTTTCTCTAGCTTTCTATCAACATCTATCAGGGGTTCTTAAACGTTTTTTATGTCATGGACCCCTTTGGCAGACAGGTGAAATGCTTGGGCTCTTCCTCAATTTTTAAATGCATAAAATAAAATTCATAGAATGACAAAGTACTTTAAGAACCCCTGACTTAGACTAATCCAGAACTTGGGTACAATGCAGTTTTTGACTATAAAACACTTTTAGGATTTTGTTCTTTTTAAAGAAGTACAAAAGAGTGGAAAACAGGTGTAGGCTGAGCAGAAATCTGCTAATTTCAGTGCAAACCATTAAATAGCTGATATCTGCAAAGACCCAGCTATATCGAAGGATGAACTAACAAAACTACCAGCATTCTTGAGATACATCCTAAAATAGATGCCACAGAAGGGATTAAAAGAAGGCAAGGGGTAAAGATTTGAATGTGAGGGTAAAAAAAATAGAGCAGCTTTTCATTCATTCAATCTCCACTGCAAAATAAATAACCTGCCACTCCCAAAATGACTCATTGCCTATGTAAAATCTAAAGCACTCAGAGCCTAAATAAAAGAATAAATCAATTAATTAATAGACAGATAGATGAACCAATCTATCTTTCAATCAATTAATCTTTCTCCTCCTGTTTCTCCTCTTCATAATCAGTCAGGGTAATATTCCTTTGGGCAACAGACCAATAATGGCCAGGTATCTAGCAGAAAAACTTCATGTAAGAAATGAAAACCCAGAAAGAACAAAAAAAAAGGAAAATAAGAAACTAAACACTATAATTGTGAAGATCAAAATTATTTCTGAAGGAGAGATGAAAATGAATTCCCTTTCTTTGAAAAAGTGGGGAGAACATGAATGTGGACTACTGTGTATTTTATCAAATTTATTTGATTTGTTGATTTTACTAAATTATTTTTATGTTTCTTTTTTAAAATAATCTTCCTTGTAAAATATTTCCCTGTGGACAGAAATAAGGGGAAGCATATTTTGAAATAAAGGTAATGTAAAGTCAGAAGATATTTTAAAAATCTAAAAGGAAAAAAATGAGAAGCCAAGGTGGTATTCAAGGCTTAAGGGAGCCAATGAACATACAGTCTTAAGTATTGGTCCTTGATTGATCCAAACTGTTCTTGATCCCCAACCCCAAATGAAGTCAGGAAGAGTTGGACGTGATTCAATAACAACAAGGTCTCTATCTCCTCCAGGATCAGTTACAAAATTCAGTTTAATGTTCAAAGCCCTTTATAACCTAGCCCCACTTGCACTCCCTCTATCTTTTCAAACTTCTCCCACCTTACTCTTCACCCATACTCTTCAATCTAGGGAGACTGCCTTCCTTGCTGTCAAGGACAGCTTTCTGTCAAGAACAAGACACTGAGGCAAACAGGATTAAGTGACTTGCCCAGAGTCACACAGCCAGTAAGTGTTTGAGATTGAATTTGAACTGAGAAAGGAGTCTTCCTGACTCCAGGCTTGGCACTCTTTCCAAGTAAAACATAAAATAACCCCATGCAATTTAGCAGAGTCAGGGTTGGAGTTGAGAAGATCCAGTATAAGGTGCTCTAGGAAAATCTGAAGAGAAGTTAACTATTCAGCTGGAGAATCCTTAAATACATCTTAATAAGAGACTGAAAAAAGGATTTAAATAGGAATCAATGCCAATTTGAATGTGAAGGCAAGGAAAAAGATAGAGCAGCTAATCTCCATGGAGAAAGGGAGCCCTTGGGAGGGCAAAAGGGATGGATACCAGGGGAAATCTAGACATCTAGGCAATGTAAAAACAACAGATATTAAAAAAAGAATGCCTTATGAGAATCCAATAGAGAGGTGGTGAAAAAACTTGAACTAAGATTGTGACAATGTGAGTGGGGAAGAGAATGTACATAATAATAATAGCTAGTAGTTATAAAGGGGCAACTAGGTGGCACAGTGGATAGAGCGCCTGGCCTGGAGTCAGGAAGATTCCTCTTCTTGGGGTCTACTCTGGCCTCAGACACTAACGACCTGTATGACCCTGGGCAAATCACTCAATCTTGTTTGCCTCAGTTTCCTCATCTGTAAAATAAATTGGAGAAGGAAATGGCAAACCACTTCAGTATCTCTGCCAAGAAAACCCTCAGAAGGGATCAAAAAGTCAAATATGACTGAAAACAACTAAACAGCAACATTTTTAAAGGACTTTAAAGTTTACAAAACACTTTACAAACTTTTTTTTTTAATTTGGTCTTCCTGACAAGTCTGGGAGGTAAGTCTATTATTACCAGCTTTTTTTTTTTGAGAAATTGTATTTAATTAATTAATTTAGAATGGTTTTCCATGGTTACATGATTCATGTTCTTTCCCTCTCCTCCTCCCAACCCCCTCCCGAAGCCAATGAGCAATTCCACTGGGTTTTACATGTATCATTGATCAAAACCTATTTCTATATTATTAATATTTGCACTAGTGTGATCTTTTAGAGTCAATATCCCTAATCATCTCCTTATCGACCCATGTGATCAAGCATTGTTTTTCTTTTGTGTTTCTACTCCCACTGTTTTTCCTCTGAATGTGGATAGCATTCTTTCTCATAAATCCCTCAGAATTGACCTGTATCATTGCATTGCTGCTAGTAGAGAAGTCCATTACATTCGATTTTACCACAGTGTATCAGTCTCTGTGTACAATGTTTTCCTGGTTCTGCTCCTTTCACTCTGCATCACTTCCTGGAGGTTATTCCAGTTCACATGGAATTCCTCCAGTTCATTATTCCTTTTAGCACAGTAGTATTCCATCACCAACATATACCACAATTTGTTCAGCCATTCCCCAATTGACAGACACCTCCTCATTTTCCAATTTTTTGCCACCACAAAGAGCGCAGCTATAAATATTTTTCTACATGTCTTTTTCCTTATTATCTTTTTGGGGTATAAACCCAGCAGTGGTATGGCTGGATCAAAAGGCAGACAGTCTTTTAAAGCCCTTTGGGCATAGTTCCAAATTGCCATCCAGAATGGTTGGATCAATTCACAACTCTACGGACAATGCATTAATGTCTCAATTTTATCACATCTCCTCCAACATTCACCACTTTCCTTTGCTGTCATGTTAGCCAATCTGCTAGGTGTGAGGTGGTACCTCAGAGTTATTTTGATTTGCATTTCATTTCAATTGCAATTATAAGAGTTTTAGAACACTTTTTTTGTGTGCTTATTGATAGTTTTTATTTCTTTATCTAAAAATTGCCTATTCATGTCCCTTGCCCATTTACCAGTTGGGGAATGTCTTGCTTTTTTGTACAATTGATTTAGCTCCTTATAAATCTGAATAATTAGACCTTTGTCAGAGGTTTCTGTTATAAAGATTTTTTCCCAGTTTATCAGCTTTTTAAAGATGAAGACACTGAGCCATAGGTAAGATGGGTTGCCCAGCATCTCTTAGTAAGATTCTAGGATAGTGTAATAGGGGAGTTATGCAGGATGTAATAAGGGAATTGGAAGGATATAATATGAGGCTGAAGCTAGGGGTAATAACTGGTAGGATCAGGGAATAAGACAAGGCAAGGGACCCAAGGCTGGAGGTAATCAAGGGAATAGAGTAGGTAGTAGGGAAGTTAAGGCAATACAGTGGATGAGGAAGGTTCAATGATGAAGGATGGTAGTTGAGGTGGTAGGAGAAATAAGGAATGTCTGAGTTCAGGGAGTATAACACTGAGGTAACAAGGGTTTCAAGGGAGAGGATGAATTAATCCAGAAAGGCAAACAGCAGGAGGGAAATACAGACTGGGATTTAGGTTAAAGACAAAACTTTGAAGGGAAATAGACTGATCCCTTCGAGTAAAGGACACTATACAGCCAAGTTAGAGTCAGCCAACACACATTGAAATTGACTTCAGGCTTTGGTCAGTTTCACAGGAAGGGACTTGCATTGAAGTTACACTTCCTTCAAAATGGATACCTTCAGCTTCCCTCAAACCCAGAGAGTATGTTGTTTCTCTGTCCTCTTCCTCCCTCTCTTACTAATCAACTAATGAAGTAACCAAAAGGTTTTGTTTAAACACAAAGGAGTTTATTGACTTCTAGGATAGATTGACAGGGTAAAGGATCAAGGAAGCCCTAACAGCCGCTTAGAGAAACCTCAGGTGGGGGAAGGGAAGCAGGAATGTGAGACTGAGGAAGGACTTGCCTTTACTCAGCTCTCAAGGTGATTTTGAAATCAAAAGGGGTTAGGAAGTTGAATACAAAGACTCAATAAATAATTTGTTGCCAGGCTAACACTAATTATCACAGATTTGAACTAACCCTCCAATTCACTCTCCTATTCACTCTTCTCCGACATTCAGGTAGGGGAAATGAAGGTAGGAAATAAGGTAGGATAGGAAATTCAAAGGATTTAGCTAAATTAACAAATCTCAAAAGAAACTGCAAATCTAGGCTAGGTTTCAATCTCAAGAAGGAGCTCAGCTGGACCCTGGTTCCCTCCATGAGTTCCCAGGTCCAACTGACACTTTTCCCCAAGATTCTAAAACCTTAACTGACAGTAGAAATTCTGTAAAAGCAGTTATGCCCCCTCTCTGTATCACAATAGTTATGAACTTGTATCTTATTGGCTTTAGATCTGGGGCTCTACCCACTGTATCATCTAACTGCCTCAATGAATTTATGAGGGATATTATGAGGTAGAATTGCCAATCCTTGGAAACTGACTGAGAAGCTTAGGGAAAGGAAAGAGTCAAAGATGATGCCCAAACACCCTCCATTAGAGCTGCAGAACTTAGTATCTAAAAAGCATCTCTATATCCTGGTGGCAGAAAGCTCAGTTAAATATAAGGGAGTCATAAAAGCAATAGGTTAAGGATTTAAGTCAGTTCTAAATCACCTGAATTACACATACAATGCATGCTATGTCAAGGGGATACTTAGGAGTCTAGTATCACCAAGTACTGCATAAAATTGTAACCACCATCTATGGTTAAGAAGGTTGTGAAAATCTCAAGGGCCTCGCTTAGATCAGATCATCATTATACTGGACATCCATGCCTGTCTACATGAAAAGTGGCAAGGCTTAAACCTTGGTTTGGCAGCAAATGGGGAGGTGTGCCCTTGATGATCCTTGCTTCTTCCCCCACCCTCACTCCCTACGTGCTTTCAGCACATTGTTCCTCTCCTGGCTTCCTCTGATGACTACTGAGAACAACTTGGCTTCATTAGAGCTCCCAAATTCTTTCTAACCCTGAATTTCAAATATTTTAATAGCTGGGGGTGATTCTTAGTTTTCTGGCAAGGGCCATTGTTGAAATTAGACCCAAATTATAAGATAAAAGAGGCAGAGTGGTGTAATAAATAGAGTGGGCTGTGGCTTAAGAAGACTCAGTTTCAGGTGGCATCTCTGTGTGACACTGGACAAGTCACTTAATTTTTCAGTGCTTCCAAAAAAGTCTTTAAGACTTTTACAGAATTAATTTTTTAATTAAAGTTAATTAAATTAAATTAATTTGCAGAATTACAGAATAGTCACTGCTCTTCACTGATAGAGTTTTCTTACTGGGAGTTTCTAATACCACTAGAGTAATGGACCTGGAGGGGGAACAAAAAGCAAAAATACTGGGTTTGGAATAATAATAATATTATATCATTTGGCAATATTTATATCTAATTATAGCATTACATGACATTTGAATTTAACAATGACAATATTTATACCATATAGTATATATTGAATATGTTAACATATGAAAATATTTATATTTAATAATGCTAGTAGTAATATAACAATGAAAGTTAGCATTTTTGGTGCTTTGTGGATTGAAAAATAATCCATAAATTAATACATTATTTAATTATACCATTTATATTATATGAAAATATTAATAATATCCTTTATATAACATGTATATTTAGCAGTGGCATTTATATTATATGATAATATTTATATTTTATAACTTTTATAGCATATGTTTATATTTAATTTTGATGATAATATTTATATAAGAACACTGATAACAATAACTAGCATTTATTTACTGCTTTAAGGATTGAAAAGAACTTTACAAATTTAACCACAAATTTTATCCCCACAACAATGTTAGGAAAGAAGATTCTATTATTATTGTTCCAATTTTATAGATGTGAAAACTGAGGCAGATAAGGCAGAGTGACTTGCCTGGGGTTACACAACTAGTAAGTTTCTGTTGGATTTGAACTCAGTTCTTGGCTCCAGGTCCATCTAGCTGTTGGATTCTTTCACATGCCAGGTATATATAGATATAAAATTGTAAGCACATACATTTGGAGCAGCAAGAGGCCTCCTAGATCATCTACTCAAATTCCTTTATTTTACATATAAGGAAATTGAGGGTTCAGAGAAGGGAAGTGATTTGCCAAGGAAGTGATGGAGTCAGCATTTGAACCCAGGATTTTAGTTAGCTCATTATCCAGGACTCTTCAGGTATTTAAATGGTTTATATAACAAATGTGATATAATTAGGTTATGAAATGAGTTGTCTTTAGTTTTGGCAGCATAACTACATCTTTCACAATGACTATGTGGTTAGTTGAATCCAAAAAACTGTTTCACCTTAAGTGTCATTTTGTTTCTTGTACAGCACGTCCAGCCCTGAGGTATTCACATTAAATGTGGTGGCTCTATTGTCATCACAGATGGGAAAAGAATTTTAGACTCCCTGTGTTAAAAAGAACCTTAGATGCCTTCTAATCCAGCCCCTCACTGAAAAAGAATCTTCTCTACAAAGTGACCAATAATTACATGCTTGTTGACTTGACTTGATTTGACAAGTCATCCAGCCTTTGCTGGAAGACCTCTAGGGAGAGGACACACATGACCTCTGAGGCAGTTCATTCAACTTGAGATGACTCTAATCGTTAGAAAGTTTTCTTTACATTCAATCTAAATTTGCCTTTACGTAATTCCAACCCATTGCTCCTAACTTTATTCTCTGTGACCAAAAGAAGAAAAATAATAATAACTTTTTCATTTGGCAGATCTTTAAATAATCATGTGATGATAGAATGAACTCTCTTCTTCTTGCCTATTTTTAAATTAATCAACAAAAACTGAAAATACCCCTACTTAACACTAAGTAGGGGAGAGCCACAAGCCACTTGCTAAAAGTGGGTGTCAACTCCAGAAGCAATTAATCACTCCCTGGGCAGTGCTAAGCAAATTTAAAGACTGCAATTGGCTCCCATAAAGTAGAGGAAGGGACAGGAAGGGATGTGGAAAAAGAACCATAAAAGTCCTGAACTTCCTATCCAAGGGGGTCTTCAGCCTGATTTTTCGTCTTGGAGGATCTTGGACTGGGACTGCAGCTTGAAGCTACGACTTGAGACTTCAACCTGGGACTGTGGCTCTCGGACTGCTTTTGGTAAGACTGCTTCTGGACCTTCTCCTTTGGAGCTCTGGCTTGGGTGAGTGAGAAGCTGACCCTCCTTTCCTGGCTTCTGGAGAGATTAGTTCTGGAGAGGCCTCCCCTTCTTGGAGGAGACCCTGTGGATTGAACCCTTGTTTAATTTGCCACAGAGCCCTGCTTGGGTTGAGCCAGGGACCAGAGCAACATTTAGGGTGATAAGCTAGACTTCTTATTCTACCCTTTTTAACATTTCTGTACTTTCATTCTTTCTACCTCTTTGTAAATAAAGCTACTGAAAGTCAATTTGACTTGAGCTATAATACTTTTAAATCAGTAGCCACAGTATTATATTAGCATTCTCATATATTTAATCAAACCCTTAATTTAATTCCATACATTTTAAAACAACTTTAATCCCTCCTAAGCCTTTTTTTTCCCTCTAGACCAGTGATGGGCAAACTTTTTAAAGAGGGGGCCAAAGGAAAGGAAATATTCATCTGTCAGTCTGTTTCTGAGGCAACTCTTTTGAAGTTTCATTGTGTTTTATCCTATCATTGTATTCGTCAGATTAGGAATAATGTCACCCAGCGGGATAAAACATTTCAGGGGACCTCATCTGACCAGCAGGACTGTAGTTTGCCCATCACTGCTCTAGACTAATGATGAAGAAAATGGAAAGCTACCCAAATTGCTTCCCCTTTGCATTTACAAGAAGGAATGGTTGTGTGTCCTTCATTTTTGAAGTGTTATGATTAAAATGGATATAGAAGTTTCATACTGGTAAAATATAAGATGACCATGTGCCTGATAAGATCTAATTCAAATCCCCCACCATACCTTCTGCCCACCTGACTCCCTCATACCAAAGAGAGACCGCTTCCAATGGCCTCAGGAGTCTTATACTGTTCCTTTATGTGATCACACTTCCTGTCTACCTGCATTACAAGAGGAATCATGGGAAATGTAGTTTCAAAATCCCCTAAACATCCACAAGAAGTTTGTCATATATCTAAATATTTAAAACTCAAATGAATCCCAAATAACTCTTAAAAGAACCCCCAAAATTCCAAATAACACATTACCCCCTGAGATTCAACAAAAAGACCGGTCTTTCTTGACGGATCTTGTAAACATAGTCAAATTCTAAATTACAGGAATTTGGGGATAAAAGAAAAGAGGATAAAAACTAGCCACATTGATCCAGTGAAGGCTCTTCAGGCATCTTCATGGTGCCTTCTCCAAACAGGTTCATTGTCTGGATTCTGGGGAGATGGCAAATTTCTTATCTTGAAATTACTCTCAAAAGAATTTAAACTTTACATTATAGATTATAAAACATACATTTCCTTCTGAGAACTATAAATTCCCCCCTGAAATTACTCCTAAAAGAGTTAAAATTTTATATTATAGATTATAATACAGACATTATGATTATAAAACTTACACCCCCCTGAGGAAAATTCCAAATAACACATTCTCCTCTGAAGAGGGTACCCCAGGTCAGCTAAGGATACATGACTGAGTCACAGGGTTGTATGAAATCAATAGGCAAAAGAAATGAAAAAGAATAAAATCCAAATCAAAGAGGGAAAATTAATTTGTGAATGAAATGTAAAATGTCAAAATCTTATGTGCAAAAATGTAAGGAAAAATAAACTTATAATAGGTCTTTGAATCAAGGCCCAATTAAAGTGATTTAAGCAGTTTGCAATTACCCATTCAGGAAACATGACTACAGAAATTAGCCATTCCATCTAAAAGAGAAATAAAAGGACTAAATATATGTGCAAGGGAAGTGTCTTTCCCTGATCTGATTTTTTCTACACCTTCTCAGGGAATAAGGCATAATGATAGCCAATCTTAGGTGCTTTACTAGGAATTTAAGTTAAGGGGAAGTCTGGCCTATCAAATGTTAGAAAGCTGCAACCCCAAAACTCAAACACTAGTTTCAAGCCCTTTAGTATTGGCATAGAATTTCCTCAATCCATTTGTTCCGTGGCAGTTTGCAGATTTCTCAGTCGGTCTCCATGACCTTGTGGCTTTTTTTTCTCCCTTCTCCTGGAATCAGACAGAGAGACATTAACCACAGTCTCATAGTATTTACCAATAATTGGCAGGCTACCATAGTCTAAGGCTTTTTAGGTATGCATTAATATTATAGCAAATATATATTTATATTAAGCTTATATCACTGTAAAATAAAAAAAGGATAAACATTGATTATATGTACTTTAAGTACAAAAATGAGAAAAAGGAAAAAATCAATTGGTCTATTAAAAATAATTAAAAGGAAAAGCAATAAGAAAATTTAATATCCAGGGGGAAATATACTATGCTCTCGAGCATAAAAATGAGAGAAAAATGAGAGAAAAGGAAGAAAAATAAAAGAATATTTTAAAAATCAAAAAATATATAGCTTAGAACTAGTGAAAGGTTTTTCACCCAAAAATGAGATCCATTTCCTATTAAGTTTTTGCATGAATTGTGAGCATAAATGGTTTTCATAAAATAGCAGATTCATAATGCACATTCAAATAAAGTACCATAATTTCCAATAATACAATTAAAGACAATAGCAAATGAACCCATTATTATGTGTAAATGGAATTAGCTCATCCTCATTCATTGTTAAACTCTAGCCATCAGAAATAATGTCACCCCACCCAACTTAGAATTAAGTGGGGAGGGGAAGATTAGTTACTCACACATGACATAAGTAACAAATCAAAAACAAGGGATATCCCTTTGGGCAGTCCAAAAATAGTGTTGAGGCTGCCATTTGTCCATTTGAAAATTGGAGGTGGATGCAAGAAGTGATGAAAGATGCTATCTTTTAAATATGATGGTAACTTCCTGTGGAGGCAGTTGGAGCTTTGAACTTGGTGTTGAAGGATCTCTGGTGAGACCTCAGATGGCTTCCCTCTGAATTGTAACATAGGTAAGTTAGGCTGACTTCTGACTTCCTTTCTCCTCCCTTGGAGTTTCTGGAGGTTCTGCCCTCAAGGAAGCCTCTCTTGCTTCTCTAATTGTAAAAGGCCTTGTCACTAGAAGCCTTGTTTAATTAACCTCTGTGTTCCTCTGCTGGGGCTTCTAAATTCTTATCTGGTCCAGACCTCTGGTCTGGGCCAGAGTTTCTCTATCTCAGTTTCCCTACCTTCAACCTTCCTAATTGTAAATAAACTTATATAAAAGTCATCCTGGCTTGGGTCTATTTTAATTTGAAATCGAGTTAATCCAATTTCTGGTTACCATACCTTAAATATCTAGTTTCTCCTCTTACAATTATAACCACTTGTTATGATGTTTAAAAATTGTATACTTGTTACAAATTCAACAGGTATAGTAAATCATTCAACCTTGGCTAAGATATTTTCTTAACAAACTCTATTACTGCCTCCATAGCAATTGTGGGGCAGAGCCTAAAAAAATCTGATTAAAAAAAAAAAAGCTATGGGTCTAAATTATCCTCAGGTATTCTAGATCCTTCTGATGGGAAAGCAAGCTAAAACATAAAGACTAAACATCCTGTGTAAAAAATAAAAAATTAAAAAATTAAAAAAAAAAACCCGGGTAGGACACTTCCATGTTTCCTTTACCCCTTTAAGACAACAATTCTTTAAAATAAATATATAAAACTTTATCATTTGTAAAGACGGGTACTAGGCATCTAAAGTCAATTCTAAAGGCCTCTCATATAATTATAATTTGGATTCTCAAGGCATCATAATCTCCAAGGTTGTACACAATTATCAGATAGAATAAAAACTTAAGACGTGTGATCCTATATTTGAGATGGCAAATCCAGTATACATAAGGCTTATGGGCTTTTTTACAACTTAAAAATGTTTAAGATGTCCATAAATGGTACAGATAACAGAATATGATTAATACAGGTAAACTTAGAAAAAACAATTGAAACCTTAAAGAAATCAGGAAATACAATATGAGAAACAGATTACAAGCTATTCAGTCAGAAACCCCTTTTTACCAGTTCTAATAGATTTGTTCACTATTTGGGAGTTACAATAAAATCATGAACAGAATTAATCTAGCAGCTAAAACTTCATTAGCTTAAAATGATTCAGTGCAACAGAAAAATCAACAAAACAACAAAATTAATTCACAAAACTAATCAGCAAAATACAATAAGATACAGAGACTTTTTTTTCAACAGAAACAAAACCCATTTAGTTCTGAGGTTTTAAAATCCACCTCTGGTCCAATTCAAGTTCCTTCTAACTGAGCTCTGTGCTTAAGCACAGTGTGGATGACTCCATAAAGGAGTTTGAACTAAGTGATGGACCCCATAGGAATAGCGAAGAGGGCACTCCAAAATCCCTCTGCCCTCCATCCCTTTCACCAATCCCTCATTTGAGAATGATAAAAAAGCCATTCAACAGTCAGATAGCATTCCAGAGTGCCTGAGAGACAACGAGGGTGAGGGGAACCACAGCTTGGTCTGGCTGCCTCTGTCTTGAAACCAGTCCACCCACTGTGAAACTGACTGGCCTCGGGGGGAGGTTTGAGTGAACCTCGTCCTTATTCAGGATCAGATTTTAGGGTACATACCTCCTCTTATAGGGAAGCCTTGGCCCCGACTCCTGTGGAGTGGCACGACCTTCTAGGTTACCCAGTTTTGGGGTGACACCCCTTTGAAGTCTCCCATTGTATATTTGGCCCCAGGGGAGTGCTGGAAGAGAGACTCATCACATAGACTTTCTCTATCTCCTTCTATCAAACATCAGTTACTGGCTCTTTTTATTGTTATATAAGGCTACTCTTACTTCCTATCTGTCTCAAGTTTCCCCTCTAATCTGACTAAGCTGGGCTAAGCCCACATTGATTATAGCTCTACTGAAAGGCACAGATGGTAATGGAGTCAGGCACAGGTGTCGGGTACAAGTGTTTGAGACTTCTCCAGATGTTGAATCAGAGTATGGGACCAAAAGATGTTCAGGAAATGGTTGGATTCTTTCAGGAATAAGTTGAAGGTCAATAGGAGGCAAGACCTGGGTTTTGGAGATGTTTTCTTCTCCAGAGTTCAAACACAAATCCTCGATGGCAGTTACCTTCCTCAGAATTCTCACCCAGGATTCTGAGAGCTTCCCCTGCACTTCCTGCTGTCCTTAATTCCATCAATTCTGTATCTTCACTCTGATTTATTTCCTAATTCCCAAATTCCCATCTATCAGTACAGGACCCTCATACTCTGAAATCTTGCATTTCTCACTGGTCAACCTTGGTTAAAGATCAACTGCAAACCCTGTAGTTTTATCATTAGTCAAGTATGAATTGCAGATTAATCAATTATCAATTCTGTGTATTGTCTTTAATATTCTATACTGGACATCAGCTTTGTGTCTAACCTGTTTTATTGATTACTTATATTGTTCTATATTTACTTTAAATTAGAACTGTTCAGAACTGTAAGACAAAAAATTACCTACAGTGGTCCTCCAATGTACCACATATACCCTACCTCCATGTTCTCATTCAAGAAGGGCAGCAAGACCTCTCCCACATTGACAAATAATGATAAGGTGAACAATGGGGGAACATGGAACCTGTGCACTGGGGACTCTGGCATTCCAAAAGAATCCCCCACACTTACACATGCTCTTTATTCCCTATGACATCAAACCCCAAAACACACTCCACCTGAATTTGGCCATGCCCACTTTCCAGGGTTTTGGGGAAAGTTGAAGATTTCTCTGGAATGAGAGATGACTATTCCCAGACCCTAATAAATGTCAACCCTAATCCACAAAGTATAAAAGTTGCTCCTCTATAGCAGAAGCTACCACTTTACAGTGGAAGCTGCTACTCTACAATGGAGCTGCTACTCCTTATTATTTTTGGAACAGTCTACTCTGCTGGTCCCTGGGCTTATCCATCAGTGAGAAGGCTACCTAATCAGCCCCCAAACTATTCCACCAGCTATTAGGCTATTGTACCATCATAGATCACGTCTTTAAATAAAATGCTTTTCTTATTTCTGGACTGAATAGTATTTGAGTCTCCCATTCTTAGGACAAGACCCTGCTGCAAACTTGGGTATGTTTCTCCCTCAACATTAGGAGATATTATTATTCCCTTTTTATAGATAAGGAAACTGAGGCTGAGAGAGATTAAATGATTTGCTAGATTAAGTGATAGCTAGAAGGTGTTTAAGACAGGATTTGAACTTGAGCTTTACTGACTCCAAATCTAGCACTTAACCTATTAAATGAAAATTATTTTAGAAGAGGGAAGCAAAGACAATTAACCAAGGATGAATAAAAATACATGAATGGCCTAGTAATAACAGCCGCAGGAGTTGTAAAGTTCAGAATGAGTCCAGGGTACTTAAAGAATTCAGGGATGAGATCATCAGCCTTCCCCACTTGCTTTACAAATGCCAGAGCCTTCCTATTATCTCTAGGATCAAATATAAACCATCTGTTTAGAATTTAGATCTCCTTACAACTTGACTTCTTTCTGTCTTAAAGCTGAGTGCTGCCATATTGGTTTACTTGCTGTCCTTTACATATCCATCTCTCACCTCTATGTCTTTGTATTGATTGTCCCCCCTGCCTGGAATGCTCTCCCTCTTTACTTTCACTTCTTAGAATCCCTGACTTCTTTCAATATTCAGCTGAAATTCCACCTTTCTTGAGTCCTTTCCCAGTTCCCATAGTCTTAAGTAATTACCTTCTACTTGAAATATAACTTGCAACTAATATGTCTTTATCTTATGCTTATCTGTATATGCACATGTTGTTCCTCCATTAGAATATAAGCTCCTTAAGTGTAGGGACTGATTCCTCTATTTCATTTCATCCCTAGAAATTAATACAATGATTGGCCTATACTACGTACTTAATAGATACTTGTTGTTCTATTGATTGACTCAGAAGATAGTCATGGATAGCTGAATATTAAATTTGGGGAGAAGTCTCTAAAACAGTGCCCCAGATTCTTATCTTTCCTTCATTCTGTATTTTTTTAAACCCTTAACTTCTGTGTATTGGCTCCTAGGTGGAAGAGTGGTAAGGGTGGGCAATGGGGGTCAAGTGACTTGCCCAGGGTCACACAGCTCGGAAGTGTCTGAGGCCGGATCTGAACCTAGGACTTCCCACCTGTAATGGACTCAATCCACTGTGTGTGAATAGAATTAGCTTAAACCCATTCATGGTTAAAACTCTACTATCAGAGATGATGTCACCCCCACCTCCCTTAGTGGGGAGGGGAGATGAGTTACCCACACGTGACAATAAGTAACAAATCAAGAACAAGGGACTGCCCTTTGGGCAGTCCAAATCAGTGTAGAGGCTGCCATTTGTCCACTTGAATTAGAAGTGGACCCACAGGAAGTGACAAGAGACACTATCTCTTCAAGTATGTTGGTTACATCCTGTTGGGCAGTTCCCCCTTTGAACTTGGTGCTGAAGGATCTCAGCCTGAGTACTCAGGCTGCTTCCACTCTGAATGGTCACGTGGGTAAGTTAGGCTGACTTCCTTGGCCTACCTTGGTGTTTTCTAGACTCTACTTTAAGCAGGCTCTTGCCTCTCTGATTACTAAGGCCTTGTGGTGTGTAATTTAGTTTAATTAGCCTTTTAACCCTCTCTCTCTGTCAGGGCCTCTGCAGGTCCAGAATAGCCTCTCCCTCTCTCTATTTCCCTACCTTCTACCCTTCCTAATTGTAAATAAACTACCTTAAACCTGATCCTGACTTGGTCTATTTTAATTATGGAATCAATCTGAATTATTGATTCCTGGCAGCCACACCTTAAATATATATCTATAAAATACCTAAAATCTCCCTCTTACAACTGAGCTACCCAGCTGCCCCACTTCATTCTGTATTGCTCAACACTTAGATTATTGATTTAGATCAGTGATTCCCAAAGTGGGCGCCACTGCCCCCTCGTGGATGCTGCAGCGATCCAGGAGGGTGGTGATGGTCACAGATGCATTTATCTTTCCTATTAATTGCTATTAAAGTTAAAAAAATTAATTCCAGGGACACTAAGTAATATTTTTTCTGGAAAGGAGGTGGTAGGCCAAAAAAGTTTGGGAATCACTGATTTAGATCAAGGAATATTGCTGATTACATTTGTCAGATTTGAAGAGAATCAAATTTGGGAAATATAGCTAATGCATCAGATGATAAGGTTATCACTCCAAAAGATCTTTGATAGGATAGACCAAATGTAATAACTGAAATTTAATAGTAATGAATTAAAGTATTGTATTTAGATTAAAAATGTTTCCATTTCATAAATATACTATGGAGGATACACAATTAGATGAGAGCTCATGTGAAAAAAAAGATGTGTGTGTTTTTGAGAACTGCAAGGAGGTCAGTGTATCAGCACTGTCATGTGATAGCAAAATCATCATAATTATAATAATAAAATTTGTTTGGGGGCTGTATTAAGTAAGTCAGAGTATCCAGAATGAGAGAGATAAGAGTGTCATTTCACTTTGTCCTGATCCGGTTATTTCTAGAAGATTGTACTTAGTTCTGGTCACCATGTGTTAGGAAGATATAGGCAAACTGGGGCACATTTAGAGAAACATGGTTAAGGTGAAAGGAAATTGTAGATCATGGTGTATTGGCATTGGTTGAATGGACTAAGAATGTTTACCCTTGACAAGAGAAGACTGTAGAAAGGGGGTGGAGTGAAAGAGAAAATAATAGCTGTCTTCAAGTTTTAAAGAGTTATCATGTGGAAAAAGGATTAGACTTGTGCTGCTTGTCCCCTGAAGACAGAATTAGAAGCAATGGATGAAAAGAGTTGAGAAGCAAGTTTCAGCTTATTATCATGAAAACTCCTTAACAAACCCTGCTCAAAGGTGGAATGAATTGCCTTAGGAAACAGTGTGTTCCTTCTCTTTCACTCTAGGTCTTAAATCACAGGATAGATGGGATTGTCATATGGCAGATTCTTGGTTAGGCCCGTGTAGAACTAGATGGTTAGTGAATTATCATATGATAGATTTAAAGACTGACTTTGGAAATCATCTAATGAAGTTCCTTCACTTTATAGATGAAGAAACTGAGGCCCAGAGAGATTAAGTGGTACGACCAGAGTCACACAGGTGGCAGAGGTAGGATTTAACCTAGGTTCTGTGACTCTATTTCTAGACTTTCCAACTCTGAGATCCTATGATTCTGTAATTGTTGAAATTCTCTTTTTGTTTTGTTTTGCACAGCAGTGTAGTTACTAGTGTGTTAGATACAAGAGAAGTCAGGTATTAATCTTCAGGAAACCTGCATTTTTATGGGGCAATTGAAATAACTAAATAATAATCTAGAACCATATTATTTATGTACAAATTGTGTTGGGATAAGACTATATAAACACAACATATTTCCAGAGAGGAATAAAATAAACCTTTCTGACTTAGTGGCTTTAAAAGTACCTTCTAGCTCCAAATCCATGATATCATGACTATAAGCCGGAGTATAAAAAAAAGCTTTGGATTGGAGGTGGGACTTGAACTAAATTGCACTGGTTAAATTGAATTGGAATATGTGACATTATCTTTCTAGTCAAGGAAGCAGAATGGGGAGATGCATAGAAATAGAAATACACATGGCATGTGGACATAGTAAGGCATCAAACCTGTCCTCCAACAGATAAAATTTGTTATGGAATCCCTTCTGGGATCATCATGAACAACAGCAAAAACTGAATGTTGTGCTTTTCTTTCTAAGAACTTATAGAGTTTGTAGACCCCTGGGTTTGATCTCCAGCTCCCTTCTTTTAGCCCCTGTGTGAACTTGGGCAACACATTTATCCTTTTAGATCTCAGTTTCTAAGCAAAATGAGAAAACTCGAGTAGATGATCTCTAAGGTTCATTACAATGGTAACTCATAATTTTACGTCAGCTTCTCCTTTTGGTGGCTCTGCTGCCATGTCTACCACTGGCTGATATGAAGCTGTGTGCTTCATTTCCTGTTTTTAGTGAATAATATGCCTTGAAGGTCCTCTCTGTACCAGTGAGTGAGGGGTATGAAAAGAAAGAGAGCGAAAAAGGGAGACAGAGAGAGAGAGAGAGAGAGAGAGAGAGAGAGAGAGAGAGAGAGAGAGAGAAAGTCAAAGACAGACATTCTTTGTGACACAAATATGTTGCCAAAACCTAATCTAGGAAGAGCAAAAACAGAGAAAGAAAACCTAGCAATATCTCTAATGAATATAGATTCAAAAATCTTTTTAAAATGCCAGAAAATAGACTATAGCAATATGTGATAAGGATCATTCACTACTACCAGGTGGAATTTGTGCCAGAAATGCAAAGCTGGTTTAATATTAGGAAGACTATCAGCATAATTGATCATATAAATAACCAAACTAACAGAAATCCCTCAATTATCTCAATAGGAGCAGAAAAGGCCTTTGACAAAATACAACACCCATTCCTATTAAAACACTAGAAAGGATAGGAATAAATGGGCCTTTCCTCAAAATGATAAGTAGTGTCTACCTAAAATTGTCAAGTATCACCTGCAATGGGAATAGGTTAGATGCTTTGGAGGTGAAGCAATAATGCTCATTATCACCATAATTATCTAATATTATACTAGAAATGCTATCTTTATCAATAAGAGAAGGAAAAGAATTTTAAGGAGTTAAAATAGGCAAATTATCACTCTTGGCAGATGATATAATGGTATACTTAGAGAATCCTAGGAAATCAACTAAAAACTAGTTGAAATAATAACGTTAGCAAAGTTGCTGGATATGAAATAAATGCAAATAAATCATCAGCAATTCTATATATTACCAACAGAATCCAGCAGCAAGAGATAGAAGGAGAAATTCCATTTAAAATAACTCTAGGCAATATAAATTACTTGGGAATCTTGTCAATTGGGGAATGACTGAATAAATTGTGGTATATAATGATGATGGAATACTATCATGCTGTAAGAAATGATGAACAGGATGATTTCAGAAAGAGTTGGAAAGACCTACATGAACTGATGCAGAGTGAAATTAAGAGAACCAGGAGAACATTATACATGGGAACAGCAATATTTTGGAATGATCAACTGTGAAAGGCTTAGCTGCTCTCAACAATATGATTCAGAACAATTCTGAGGGAATGTTATCCACCTCCAGAGAAAGAACTGTTGGAGTTGGAAAGCAGATCAAAGATACAGATTTTCATTCTCATTTATTTAGGTTTTTATTTTGAGGTTTTGGTTTTTGAGTATTTTCTTACAAAAATGAATAATATGGAAATAAGTTTTGCAAGATCATACATGTGAAATCCAGATTAAATTGCTTACCAATTCCAGGAAGGGGAAGGGAAGAGAGGAAGGGAGACACTTTGGATGATATAACTTCAAAAAAACTTATGTAGTAAATTGTTATTGCGTGCAATTGGTAAAATAAAATATTTATTTAAAAAAGGTTTATGAAATGCTTGATAAATATCCCATTTGATCTTTATAAAATCACTGGGGGATATTATCCCCACATTTCAGATAAAGAAATTCAGGCAGATAGGAAGGAAGTGATTTTTCTAGAGTCCTACAGCTAGTTAAGTGCCTGAGGCTAAATTTGAACTTGGCTCTTTCCTAAGAATAGTACTCTATCCAGGGCCTCACCTTGCTGCCTAAAAAGATGGCTGAGAACCCAGAAAGAAAAGGAAGGGAAAGAGTACCTAGAAAGAAGGGTCTAGATCCCTAAAAACAAACCTTAAAATTTTTCTCGGAGTGGACCCTATGCCAATCTTCCACCTACACATTTCTTTAATAGCTATTTCAGAGGGATGGCTACCAGGTAGTAAAGACTAGAGCAGTGGCTCCCAAACTTTTTGGCCTACCGCCCCCTTTCAAGAAAAAAAATGTTACTTAGCCCCCTAGTAATTAATTTTTTAAAAAATTTTAAAGCAATTAATAGGAAAGATAAATGTACCTGTGGCCATCACCACTTCCTTGGATTGTTGCAGTGCCCACCAGGGGGTGGTAGCGCCCACTTTGGGAATCACTGGACTAGAAGAAGGGCAGGAGGAAATAGGACATTATCTTTCTTAGAGATCCTCTGCAGGGATGCTCAAAGGGCAAACAGAAATCTTATCCTCCATGCCCTTCCCAGCCCATGCCTCCCATTCCAACCCTGAACATTACTGACAGCCTGCTAGCTGAGTCTCCCAGAAGCCAATCACATAGGAAAGGCCTCCAGTTCCCTGGAGACTCTGCCTTCCCATGACTGAATTTTCTTTCATTCCGCTCCACCTAAATCATCTAGAAACCAAAGCTGAGGTCCCAGTGATAAATGAAACTGCTTTCCTAAAGAGTTTGGCCTGGCCCCAGAACATCAGCTTGCACACCAGTTTATTGTCCATTTAAATCATGTGTGCTTTTTATGACAAAACGATAATGACAAAAATGGAGGTGATTCTCTAAGAAAGTAGAAAAGCGATATTTTTGCAACTGGAAATTAGAAATGTATTATTAATGTTGAGTATTAATTATATATTTTAAGCCTCATATTGTTGAGGTGACAAGGGGCATAATTTTCAGAGTAATACCAGGCCCACCAATATGCAGCACAGTCCTTTTATTACACTCCGATTCTATTTCCTTTGCACATGAATATTTCATTTGGAATTATTTACTCCATCTTGCTATCAGCCATTTTTTTTCTAGTTTGAAATTCAGTTTTAGAGGAACCTTTCTTCCCTGCACCCAGTCCTTTCAGCCAAATGTCTTTGACAAAGGGAAAACTTCCTACAGCCAAGATCTACAATTTTAGAGAATATCACCATAAACTATACATTAGAAATCTCGTTAGTCACTGAGAAAACCTACCTATACAAATTAGTAGTACATATAGACATCTGCATACATTATACATACATACACATGCGTATCCCACCCCACTTGCCACTACTTTGCAGGCTCAGTGAGGGCAGAAAATCTGACTTTGGTATTTCTATGTCACCCCAATGAAAGATTATTAATATCTGGGCTCAAAGTATACTGCCTAGTTAGACTTTGCCTTTTTTGCCATTTTTATCCCAACTTCACCTTACCCCAGCAGTTGCCTTATCATTTCCTATTTCTGATACTCCAGTGCAGTCTTTATTACCATCTGCTTGGGCTATTGTCAATCTTTCTCTCCACTCTGTCCTGCTGACCAATTTCAGACTAATTTTCTAAATGCATAATAAATCCAGTCTTATGAAGTTACTCCACTGCTCAAAACCATTCAAGGGATCCCCATTGCTAAATGAATAAATTCCCACCCCCTTAGCCTGGTGTTCCAGGCTTCCTATAGTCTCCTACTATCCTATCTTTCCAGAGTCCTTCCATACCACTCTAGTCCATTTACTCTGTGTTTCCAACACATTGGGCTAGTCTTGACAGGGATGGGAGAAACAAAGAGAGAATGAGAGATAATATCAAGATTTGTTTTTTTTAGTTGAAGACAAAAGGAGAAAATGGAAGTCAAGTCATTGGCCTCAGTTTTCTCTGAACTGAGCCTCATTAACTCCTGTACACGTCCCACACTTCCCACCATGCCTTTGCTCCCTCTGCTCCTTGTACTTGGATTATTTTCCTCACTTTCCCCCTATCTTTGCCTAGCTAAATCCTACTCCTTCATGACTCAACTCTTCCATGAAGTCTTTCCTAATTCTTTTTGTCCAAGATTATCTTACTTTCCTCAGAATTGTCATATCTTAATATATTTACTATGTATTTTATATTGTATATATATATATACCTAACAATAGCTCACCTCACTCACCACTCCTTTGCAAGCTCAATGAGGGCAGGCAATCTTACTTATTGTATAAGTCTTACTTCTCTGTACATCAGCCCTCTTATACTTCCAACACTACCCAAACCCCTTGCTCTGCAACTAAAATAACTCTGTTATTTGAAATGGGATATTTCTCATCAATCCTGGTAATGTGCTTCTAGTCAAACTGGAATATCTATAATATTAGATATCCCCAGAACTCAACCTTCTATCTTTTGCTTCCCGAATTTACAGATATCATCCACTTGCCCAAGATGCAGTGCTTTTTAATGAACATCTCTCTAAATTCCTCTCATTTTTCAAAGCTCAGTTCAAAGAAAACTGAGGCCAACGAATTGACCTCCTTTTTCTCCTTTTGTCTTCAACTAAAAAAAATCTCAACATTATCCTTTGTTCTCTCTTTGTTTCTCCCATCTCTGTCTACAAGACTAGTCTGTCCCCATGTGCCCTTGATTTCATTCCCTACTATTTTCTCCAGAAGATTGTTCCCTCAATGATCCCTTTTCCTTCTCTAATCCTTAATCTTTCCCTTTTTACTACTTCTTTTCCCACTCATCAACCCCCAGTATACATCCTGTCTAATACTTTTCTGCCTCCGTATATTAGCTCTTCTAGTTTTGTAAACATGGATCATTTGATCAATTAACCAATAAGAAATCATTTATTAAGCAGCCATAATGTTTCATCTGCAAAATGGGGACAGCAGCAGCACATACTTCACAGACTTTGGGTGAGGATCAATTGAGATATTACAAAACATTTAGCATAGTGCTTGGAACATATTAAGTGTTATAGAAATGCTAGCTTTTATTACCGAGAGTGAGATCATTTTATTGTTTGTATTTGTAACCCCAGTATAGAGCACAGTTCCTGGAACATAAAGACATGTTGATAAATACATGTTGACTATTTCTTTTTGTCAGATGACACCTTCAGTAGTGTGGGAAGGAGGGAGATACCTGGGAATTTTCATATAATAAATAATTAATTAAAAAAATAAATGTTCTAAATAATGATTGATTAGAGAAGTGCGGATCAAAATAACTCTGAGATTTCATCCCACACCTATCAGATTGGCTAAAATGATAAAAAGGCAAAATGACAAATGTTAGAAGGGATGTAGAAAAAATAAAGGCACTAAACGCATTGTTGGTAGAACTGTGAACAGTTTCAGCCATTGTGGAAAGCAATCTGGAATTATACTCAAAGAGCTATAAAACTGTGTATACCTTTTGAACCAGTAATACCACTATTAGATCTATCTCCTACAATAATCAAAAGAAAAAGTAAAGTAAGCTATATGTTCGAAGGGAGAAGGTGGGAGGGAAGGAGAATAAGAAATAGATTTTTGGACATAACTAATGTGAGAATTAATTTCTCTTGGATAAGCTGATTTATTACATTTTTACATTAAATTTTTATATTACATTATATTTATTATGTTGAAAACAAATCATTATTATATTATTATTATGTTAAATATTATTTTATGCTACATATTTTAAAACTGAAAAATGCATCTTTATTGATTGATGGAAGCCTTCCTCTTTCACTCAGTTATCAATGCTTTTAATATCTTTGAATTATCATGTATTTTCTTCTTCTTTCTCTAATTTTATTTGTAATATCATATACTTACCACTTCTCAAATCACCTTAAATTATATTTGTCTATGTTAACTGTTGCATTTCCCCAAGAGAATATATGCTCCTAGAAGGTAGGTGCTCTTCTCTTTTTATTTTTGCACCTCTCAGGGTCTGGAACAGTGCCTTGCAGGTTGAAGGCACAGGAGGAATATTTTTTGAATTGAACTGATTCAAGTCCAAATAAATGCCCAAGGCCGAAGTTGTAGGCTATTTAAAGACCAAAATAGAACATGGCTTGGGAAAGTTTTCTATCTGCATAAACCAAGCACTGGCAAACCCCACCTACTGTGTCTTCCTGTTTGACATTATAATTTCACCTCTAACTACAGTCCCCAACTGGTTTTTGATGAGCTTCCAAAGGAGACTTTGACAATAAGGAATACTATTCAGTATTAATAGATGTAATAACACTGCATTATCAGTGCAGCATCTCTCTGGGAGCATATGCACATCATGTTAAACTCCAAGATGAAGAGTAAGTAGGAAACCACCTGCCAGTAATGCTGGCTTCTGGTGGAAGAATGCCACCAACTGTCCAGGAAACTGCAGGGTACAGCTTGCTCAGTCCATAGCTTTAAATTTGGCCTTAAAAAATAAACTCAAGGGTAAGTGGCATGTACTGGTTGGATCTTCCCCCATGATGGAAGTAACTTTCCTCAGAGAGTTTTAGAGAAAAAGAATAGATTCAGCTCTGGTCTATAAGCAGATAGGAATGAATCTTGTTGAAGAAAAATGCCTTCCTCTCTTCCTTCTACCAATAACCATTCTCATCCTCAGGTCTAATTAATAGATTTTTTTTCATCTCATTAAGCCTTTTGACTCAGAAATCCAATTGACTTTAAGGGATTATTTCTTAGAATCTTTAAAGGTATGAGAAATAGTGTGTTTCAATGAATGGAGACTGACCTCAGAATCAGGAAGACCTAAAGTGAAGCCACAAATTTGACTCATTTTAGTTCTGTGACTTTAAGCCAAATGTCACTTAAACTCTCAGAACTCTAGACAATCCTCTAAATAAAAGTTGTTGAGAGGCACTGACCTATGTTGGTAGAAGTTTCTCTCTGGAAATGCCCTATGTCAATTAAATTCCAGATTCATTCCCTAATCCTATGTGGATATGCTTCAAGTTTATATTAAGGCCCCAGAAATATGTGTCTATCTTGATTTTTGGTGTCCTATTCCTATCACTTCAGTATTCTTAAATTTTTCCCAAGAGTTTACTGGATACATAGAGAAATTTCTTAGAATTAAGATCCAAAGTCTTTTTTGGAATGTTCTTAGAAATACTTAAATGAACTAATAACTAACAAAGTTTCAGTGGAGTGGTTTTCTTCCTAGGGCAAGATGATTAAAAGGAGAGTATGGTTAACATTCTAGTCCCTCTGAAGAAGAGACATCTTAAGAAGAAAAAAAGGAGCATCTACAGTTTGTCCCCATCTCCAAGATTCTCTTCCTACTTTCACCAAATGGTATATCCTGGGAATGTCTGACTTGGAGAAGGGATGGCAGGTAAAAATGGAAAGAAGGATATAGGTTCATAGAATTGGAAGGAATTTCAGGCACTACATGGTCCAACTTTCCCTCTTTTTATGAGAACTAATTAATACCCATGGAAGGTAAATGACTTGCTAAGATCATTCAGGTGGTAAGCTTCAGGGATAGAATTTGAACCCAGATTCTCTGATTCTAGAGCCATTATCTTTTCCATTCTACTATTATTTTTTTTATTTAAAGGTTTTTTTTAAGTTCAAGAGAGATTAGATTTATTGTGCTTGACCCCAGTGGACAGAACCAGAAACAATGGGTAGGAGGTTCAGAAAAACAGATTTGAGCTTGTTTAAGGGGAAAAGATTTTGTTTGGCTTTCATTTTCAAAAAAGGATCAAAGATAAGTCATCATCAAAAGACAAAAAGTCAGGATGACTAGTGATGACTCAGGATGCGGTGGATGGATGACATTGGCATCTTTGATGTCTGACCAAGCTCCAAGTGCTCCATGGAGTCTACTTTAGCCACTTTCATAGCCTTTGGAACGAATTGTTCTCATCTGCCCTCTCTACCAGGGGAAGTCTTCACATGCTTGGGATAGACATCCTCATCAACTCACCAGTGGATTAGTGGGCCATCAGCTACCCTTAGCCTGGCTTAGCCCATCTGCCAAAATACTTTTATAGTGCTGCAGATGCTATAGATTCTTGGAGCCACAGATGATAGTTGAGTGTTATATGGACACTAAAAGTGGTTGAGCATTCCTGAAAAGAGCTCAGCAAGCCCTCATTCCAGAAGGGTTAGTCCTCTTTGAACACTCATATTAGTAATATTAGTGATGATAAAACAGTAATAATAATA
Source organism: Gracilinanus agilis (assembly GCF_016433145.1). Classification (NCBI taxonomy): domain Eukaryota; kingdom Metazoa; phylum Chordata; class Mammalia; order Didelphimorphia; family Didelphidae; genus Gracilinanus; species Gracilinanus agilis. The sequence continues at coordinate 226,246,429 of NC_058130.1, forward strand.
ACTAATATTTATCTTAACTTAATAAACTTTAAGGTTTGCAAAGCACTTTACAAATATTATCTCATTTGACCCTCATAATAACCCTGAGAAGTAGGTGCTATAATTATCCCCATTTTATAGTTGAGGAAATTGAAACAAATAATGGTAAAGAGACTTTCTCAGGTTCTCAGAGATAGTAAATATCTGAAACTGGATTTGAACTCACATCTTCTTGGCTCTTTGTCCGGCACTTTATCCACTGTGATAATTACCTTCTTTAGTTAACAATTAATTCTATCCACAGGTGAAATATGATCCCTTGGAAAACAAAAACAATCCTCCTGGAATAGAAAGAGAGGATAGAGAATTCATGAACAATTGAGATACCTGAAAGTCATAATAAAAAAAAAAGTTTAGACATGATTTTTCAAGAAATCAAGGAAAGAGTAGAAACTTTCAGGTTAAGATGGTGGCTGAGTAGAAGCTGGGCAACTTTCTCTCCTTACCAACCAATATAGCATACCTCCAAAGGACAAAAAATGCAAATCTAGATGAAAGAAGGGACCCTACAATAGGGCACAGTACCGAAGGTACACGGGATTTGGGCACTTCCACACAATAAGGGTGGTGGTGGAAATAGCTTCCATCAAAATGCAAGTGAATCAACCCTCCCCAACCCCACCCACAATACCCAGAGTCAGAGGGAGTAGGGGGTCACAAAATCGAGCAACTTGTCAGCTAGCTGGCACTACTAGGAGCTTGCCCCTGAGAGCAGCAAGACCTGAGATCCCAGATGGCTGGAAAACTCAGACAATGGACACAGGAGTGGGGCTGAGAGAGGCAGCAATAGTGCCCAGCATGCTCAGACTCAGGGGAAAATCTCAGGTGGAGGAACAAGCGTGGGCCAAGTTCCAAGCTCTGGGCAGCTGGCTAAGAACATGGGGGATTGACCCCAAAAACAGCTAGCCCAGAGACCCCAGGAGGGTCCCCAAAGAAGACAAGAGACTCAAAAAATAGCCTCAGGCAAAAAACTGCTCCCTAACTCCCTACAAAGAGAATCAGATTGCCTTACTCAGACTTCTGGAAGATAAAATATAATAATGCCAAGCAAGACCAAAGAAAAAAACAAGAAGACCAAGAAAAAAAGCTCTAACACTTGATAACTTCTGCACAGAAAAACCCCAGAAAACAGAGGAGGACAAACAATTAAAGACATCCAAACCTTCCCAAAAAATGAAACTGGGTCAGAAGATCTTGAAGAGTTCAAATCTGAGATTATGAGAAAGATGGAAGAGATCTGGCAAGAAAATAACAGATGAAAAGGCAGAATTTCTCAATTGGAAACTGAGGCTCAGAAATCAAATTAATTGATGAGCAAACTGAAGACAAGAAATGACCAGCTAGAAGCCTTGAAGAACCAGATAGACCAGACTGAAAAGGAAAACCAGTCTCTAAAGGCTAGAATTGGGCAATTAGAAGCCAATGGTCCCTCAAGACAGCAAGAACTAATAAAGCAAAGTCAAAAGACTGATAAAAATAGAAGGAAACATGAAATATCTCACTGAGAAATTGACAGATCAAGAAAACAGGTCAAGAAGAAACAATTTGAGAATCATTGGTCTTCCTGAAAAACCAGAAATTAATAGAAATGTGGACTCCATACTAAAAGAAATTATTCAGCAAAACTGCCCTGAAGTTCTATAACAAGAGGGCAATATAGACATTTAAAGGATCCATAGATCACCCTCTACACTGGACCCTGAAAAGACAACCCTCAGAAATATAATAGCCAAATTCAAGAGCTTCCAAGCAAAAGAAAAAATATTACAAGAAGCCAGAAAGAGACAATTCAGATATCAAAGGACACCAATCAGGATAACACAGGACCTGGCAGCCTCCACACTAAAATACTGCAAGGATTGGAATATGATATTTAGAAAGGCAAGAGAACTGGGTCTACAACCAAGGATCACTGACCCATCAAAACTGACTACATATTTCCAGGGGAAAGTATGAGCATTCAACAAGATAGAAGATTTCCAAGTATATGCACAGAAAAGACCAGGACTAAATGGAAAGTTTGATATCCAACCACAAAAACCAAGAGAAACAGATCTATGGGAAAGGGAAGATTTTAAAACCAAGCAAGAGTTAGAAAAAAATTATAAAATGTAAAATAAATAATTTTGATTATGTTAAATTAAAAAGTTTTTGTACAAACAAAAACAATGCAACCAAAATCAGAAGGGAAACAACAAATTGGGAAAAAAATCTTTATAACAAAAAACTCTGACAGAGATCTAATTACTCAAATATGCAAGGAGCTAAATCAGTTATATAAAAAAAAATCAAGCCATTCCCCAACTGATAAATGGGCAAGGGACATGAATAGGCAATTTTCAGATAAAGAAATCAAAAGAATCAATAAGCACATGAGAAAGTGTTCTAAATCTCTAATAATTAGAGAAATGCAAATCAAAACAACTCTGAGATATCACCTCACACCTAGCAGATTAGCTAAAATTATAGCAGGGGAGAATGTTAGAGGGGATGTAGCAAAATTAGGACATTAATGCATTGCTGGTGGAGTTATGAACTGATCCAACCATTCTGGATGGCAATTTGGAACTATGCCCAAAGAGCATTAAAAGACTGCCTGCCCTATGATCCAGCCATAGAATTGCTGGGTTTGTACCCCTAAGAGATCATAGATAAACAGACTTGTACAAATATATTTATAGCCGTGCTTTTTTGTGGTAGCAAAAAACTGGAAAACAAGGGAATGCCCTTCAATTGGAGAATAGCTGAACAAATTGTGGTATATGCTGGTGATGGAATACTATTGTGCTCAAATGAATAATAAACTGGAGGAATTCCATGTGAACTGGAAAGACCCCCAGGAATTGATGCAGAGTGAAAGGAGCAGAGCCAGAAGAACATTGTACACAGAGACTGATGCACTGTGGTAAACAAATGTAATGGACTTCTGTACTGGTAGCAATGCAATGACCCAGGACAATTCTGAAGGATTTACGGAAAGGAACACTACCCACAATCAGAGGAAGAACTGCAGGAGTGGAAACACAGAAGTAAAACAACCACTTGAACCACTTTAACCACTTGGGTTGATACAGACGTGGTTGGGGATGTAGACACTAAATGATCACACCAATGCAAGTATCAATAATATGTAATATTGTCTTATTATTACAATAACATGTAAATAAGTCTTGACTGATCACACATGTTAAAACCATTGGAAAAGACTGTTGGATATGGGGGGATCTTAAAGGGGGACAAAGGGGAAAGTAAAAACAGGAATGATGTAACCATGGAAAATTATTTCTAAAAAAATAAAATATTTAAATCTATTAAAAAAAAAGGAATCGAGGAAAAATACCTGATATCTTAGTTTCAAGGGTTATAAGAGAAATCAAAAGAATTCACCAATCACCTCTTTAAAGAGATCCAAAAATAAAATCTCCCTTGAATATTTCAGTCAAACTTCAATGCTCCCAGGTCAAAGAAAAAATACTTAAAGGATTCAGAAAGAAAAAATTTAGATATTGTGGATCCATAGTCAGGATATCACTTTCATATTAAAGAAGTGGAGGAAGAAAAAAATGTGATATTCTGAAAGACAAAGGAGCTAAGATTATAATGTGTATGTATTCAATTGTGCATATTTTTATGTAAATTACCCAAAAAGGAAATAGAAATGAGCTATTTCACATTTTGATCTATATTTTGCATGCCTTCAGCTTCTTTAATGGTTTCATGATACTCATGGAATCATTAGCTTTCACTTACCCAATTTTAATTTTAAAGGAATTCTTGCATTTTCTTCAAAGAGCTGACGTCCATAGTTTTTTAAATTTTTTTTCCAATTAAGCTAATTCTTTTTTAAAGAAATTATTTCCTTCAGTATGTTTTTGTGCCTTTTTTTACAAAGCTGTTAAATCTCTTTCCATAATTTTCATATATCCTTCACATTTCTTTTCCTAATATATATCTTTCTTTAATACTTCTAGGAATTCTTTTTGGGTCTGTGTCTAATTACATTTCTTCTGGAGGTTTCACTTGTAGTTGTTTATGCATTGCTCTCTTATCAATTAGTATATTGGTCTCCTCTGTTACTGGATTGACTTTCTTTGATCAAATTCTTATTTTTTTTTTCCTGTTGGATCACTTTTTCTACCTTTTTTTTAAAACTTTAATCTTTATGTTAAAGTTATTCTCTGATATCTTGGAGGTAGAGAGCTACTGTCCCAAGTTTCAGGCTTTTTAATTGTTTTTGTTGTTTTCAGAACTAGTTCTGGGAATATACAAGTTTTGAGTATATCCAAAGTGGTATGATGTGGTTGAGAGGTGTGATAGCTGCTTTGTTCTTCTGAACACTGATCTTTACTCCAGAAGGGCCCTGTAGTCCTGTGCAATCACAGTTGTTAGAGTGCCTATTTTTCTTGGAATTTGAACCATTGTACCTTTTCCCTTGTGACCACTCTCTGCTCTAGAACTGCAACCCAAAACTGTGTATGGGTAGTTAAGTTGCCAATCATTAAAAGCTATCCCCAGTGTCAAAAAAAAAAGAAATATGATGCCTTGGGGAGGTGATGTGGTCCAAATCATTGAGGGAACTGAACTGAAGCCAAATTATACTGGTTGGGAACTTCATCGAAGTCTCTTGTACAGGTTGGACTGGTCTGACCTTAAGATTATTTAATTCCTGAAATATATACACAAAGAAGCCAGCAATCACAACTGAAAGAAAGTTAGTTATTGGTTGGTACTTATCAGGCTGAATACTGTCAGAACATCATTTAGGAGAGAATAGACATCTAGTATAATGAAGATGCTTTGTTAGAAGCTCCACATCTGACTTTTAAGACCATCCATGAATAGTAAATTAGTGGCAGGGTTAAGACAAGCCTTCAAGTTTGATTCTGCATAAACTCTAGCTATTTCTGGGAGGGAAGAGGGCTAATATAGTCATTCTATTTTATGGAACTATTTTAGTTAACAGAAAGATAAAGGCAGATGTAGCATATGTGGAAATGTTTACTTCGTCAGGATGTTGTATCAGAGGAAAACAACATCGCATTCGAAGTTAAATTAATTTTCTCTTCAAAAGTCCCTGTGCAATAGGCCAGTTTGGGGAGTGGTAATTCAGAAACCAAAGGACAACATGATGTAGAGAATAGAGATCAATAGAATAGAGAAGAGACTAGAGTTAGGGAGACCTGGTTCAAATTCAGCTTCTGATGGAGCCTGGCTACGTGACCTAAGAAAATCACTTAACTTGATGGTGCCACCAATAACTCTCCCAGATTCCAAGTTACACAGAAATCACTGAGATGCATCATTGGACAAAAACTCCATACCAATAGCTCCTCAAATAGATGAAAACTCAGACCCCCAAATCCCTTTTTCCATTCAGAAATTACTTCGTTATAGTTTATGTACCATTAGGTTATAGCAGAAGTATCTAATTCTGGCCCTTGACTTACTTTCAATGGTCTCTTTGGATGAACTGGTTATTTGGTATTTAACCCAGCTTCAAGTACCTGATTCCCCTACCCCCATGAGATCTTTAGTTCTGATAAATCTCAGTACCATTAGGTTGAAGAGTCCCAACAATCTATCCCACTGTGCCCAAAGGGCTATAAAACTGCATTCCCTCTGATCCAAAAATACTACTTACTAGGCATATATCTCAAAGAGATCAAATAAAAAGGAAAAGGACCCATATGAACAAAAACATTTATAGTAGCTCTTTTTGGCAAGGAATTAGAAATCGAGGAGACATCAATCAATCAGGGAATGGCTATACAAATTGTGGTATATGATTGTGATGGAATGATGTTGTGCTATAAGAAATAATGAGCAGAGGAAGAACTGCAGGAGTGCAAACACAGAAGAAAAACAACTGCTTGAACATATGGGTTGAGGAGGACATAATTGGGGATGTAGACTCGAAACTACCACATCAATGTAACTATCAACAATTTAGAAATAGGTCTTGATCAATGACACATGTTAAAAACCAGTGGAAATGCACATCGGCTATGGAGGGGAAAGATTGGGGGGGGTGAAGGGGAAAGTAAGAGCATGAACCATGTAACCATGTTAACTTTTCTAAAAAATAAATATTATTAAATGTTTAAATAAAAAAAAGAAAGAAAGAATGAGCAGTATGTTTTCAGAAAAATCTGGAAAAATTTATATGAACTGATGCAAAATGAAGTGAGCAGAACCAGGAAAATATTGGACATAGCAATATTGTACAATGATAAACTGTAAATGATTAACTGTAAATGACATCTGTTTTCAACAATAAAGATTCAAGATAATTCTAAAGGACTTTTGAGGAATACTGATATCTGCCTCTAGAGAAAGTACTGATGGAGTCTAAATGCATTTTGAAGCATACGATTTTTGCTTTTGTGTGTGTGTTTTAGTCTTTCTTTCTATGGAAATATGCTTTACATGACTGCACATGTATAATGTATATCAAATTTCTTGCCTTCCCAGTGAAAGTGGAGGGGTGGGTAGGAGGGAGAGAATTTGGAGCTCAAAAAAATTTTAATAATAAAAAGTATTTGTACATGTAATTGGAAATAATAAATATTAAAAGAAAAGCTGTCTAAGTCAATGCTGCTTCTTATTTAGACCTTCAATTTTAACATCCAAGGAAGGTAACTCATGATGGTACCCAGGAAAAGTCAGTGAAGTTTTAAAATTCATTTAGTCAATTGTCCAGCAGTCATTGTTGACTTAATGCTAATGAAAACCTGATCAAAATATTTGAAGGTTTTTTTTTTTTTTTATGAGAGGTGAGTGTCCATTTTCTGAGAAACCAAATTCCTTTCTTTGAGACAGGAGCTGAAAATTTTCTAATACAATGGATGTGCACACTGTATGTAACCCTTACCAATCCCTATTAAACCCAGAATTAGGCAAGGAGTAGAGCAGATCGACAATATATTCTCATTCAATCTCTTTTAAAATAATGATGCATGCAACTTCATGTCATTACTTTTTAATAGTCTTAGCCTATTTAATAGCACAGTAATATTCCAAAAAGGAGCAGGGAATTATTTCCACATTTAATTTTCATTGCAAAAGTGAAAGGAGCTCCTTCCACGGTGGAGACTTCGCTCGCTGCTTCTGACTGCATTAGCTTTGCTACATTACAGCAGAGCTAATGAAACAAAGCTGAATGATTAGCTTCAGACTCTTCTGAGCATTTCCAAGTAATGATTTGACTTGCTACTAGGGACTTGGACATGGGTTTTTCAGTAGCTAGAGGAAGTTTGCTTGATTTCCCATAAAGCTGGGGCAAGTTGACCCTCTAATTTGAACTGTGCTCTGAAGTGTATGTGGGTTGAGGTTAATTCATCATGTGTAAGAAAGCTGTGGAAGATTGGAGCGCCATTTGTTAATTAGTTTAACAATTCAGAGGAACATAAAGTTAGAATTGTAAAAGACATTTAAAGGTCAATGAGTTCAATCCCTTCATTTTACAGATGGGGAAACTGATGGCCCACAGAGTTTAAGAGATTTGCTCAGGATTGCACAAAGAGTACGTATCTAGGATGTCATTTGAGCCCAAGTCTTCCTGATCATATGATCTGTTCTAAACTGACTTTCTGCCAAAGGACTAATATCTATTATAATTACTACCTTCCCATACCTGGTTAGAAACCTCCATATAGCCCAGCCATAGTGGTATCCACCTGTAATCCCAGTTAGTAAAGGAAGATGAATCTGGCAGAGCACTGGAGCTTGGGAATTCTAAACTTCAGTGGGACTAAAGCTAATTAGGTATCCATTCAAAGTCCTGCAACATTATGGGGGGGGGTATCTGGGAAGAGAGGACCACCAGGCTGCCTAAAAGGGAATCAGCTCAGATCAGAAAAGTGGAACAACTTAAAGCCTCAGTGTTTACTAGTTGGATTGGAGTATGAGTGGCTACTTCACTTTCAACTTGGATGAAATAGTGGGCTAGAAATTTCCATGTGTTTCAGAAGAGCTAATAATATCAGGATCAGACCCCAGAAAAAAAAAGTATTTAGTAGATTTCTTCTTAGCACCCTATTGCCTACCCACGAATTGCTCCCTTCCTACCTCATGACACCTTTCAACTTTTCACTTCTTATCTCTGGTGCTATCACTTAAGTTCTGTTGCTTCTCATTCTGCATACCTCTCTCATTAAATTATATTAGACATTCATTAATTCTGAAGCATTACGATTTGATAATAGTTAAACATCCTTCTCTTCTTGTTCAATTTCTACTATAAACACTAAGTGATTAACTTTTTTTCTCTCTAAAAGCAATGAACTAACTTTGGGAATTCAGAAACCAAGCCACTCTCTCTCAGCCTCTCTTTCCTCATCTGTAAAGTGGAGACAAAAACATCTCCATTGTTTTGAAGATTAAATTAAATAATATATTATACTTTATAAGTTAAGCCCTTCTGAGCCCCAGAGAGGGCTAATGAGTTGCTCAGGATAAAAGATGTGTTAGTGGGAGAGCTAGAACTAGAAAACAGGTCTCCAATCTCCCTTTCTAATCCTTTTTAGGCTCTACCATCATTTGATCTCTATTGGCTTTGACCTAATTTATAAATTGTATCATCTCTTTAAAGGCTATAGATTTTAGCCACACGAAGATAATTCTTATTCATATACTCACTTACCATCAAACTGAGACTATCAACTATATCCCTAAATTAGCATTCCATCCCTCATCCTCCGTGTTTAGAATGTCCTTGTTCCTCAACTATCTCTTGGAATCTTTAACTACCTTCAAAGCTAAGGTGCTACTTGCTATGATAAACCTTTCTAGATTTCCCCAGTGTCAGTGTTCTCTCTTTTCTCAAATTATCTTTTATTTACCACTGTGTATGTAGGTTATATTTCCCCAGCAACAGGGAATCCCCTTGAGGGAAGAGACTATTTTATTAATTTCTTGTATTCCCAGTGCCCAACACAATGGCATACCTATATAAGGTATTCAATCAATGTTTCTTGAGTTGTGTTGTTTTTGAGACTCCCCAGGTTCTTTATAAATAGGATTAGAGAATTATTGAATCATCAAATCTTAGCTTTGGAAGGGAACTCCTAGGCCATGTAATCTAATTTATTTCTGAGCAGAAATACCCTCTTTTACATCTTCTGCATTAGACAGCTAGGTAGCATGATGAATAGAACATTAGAATTGTTGTCAGGAAGACCTAAGTTTGTTTCTTGTTCCAGACACTTCCTAGTTGTGTGACCTCCTAGTATTTAATATCCATTGATCTCAGCTTCTTCATCTATAAAATGGACTTAATAATAGCATCTGCCTCTCAGGGTTTTTGTTAGAATCAGATGAATTATGTAAAACATGTAAAATGCTTCGCAAACCTCAAAGTGCTATGTAAATACCAGCTACTGTTACATCTCCTGAATTGGTCATCTAGTCTTTGCTTGAAGAAATTTAGTAAGGAGGAAGTCTACTCCACTTTTGAATAACTTGACTTTTCCTGTATACTTAGTTCTTTCCTTTATATCAAGTTCAAATTTCCTTCTCTGAAACTTCTGGGTAGTGCTCCTAATTTTGTCCTAGGAAACAAGTAGAATAAGTTCATCCCTTTCTTACATACCAACCCTTGAAATATAAAAGTTCCCATATCTCCCACTCAGTTTTCTCTTCTTCAAAGTGAATATAATGAGTTTTATCAACTGATTCCTACGTGACAAGATCTCCAATGCTCTCTGCTTCCAGTACCTCTATAGCCTTCCTAAAACATGGTGCCTAAAAGAGAGCAATATTACATATAGGCTATGATCAGGACACAGTGCAACAGCATCACCACCTCCGAAATCCTACACACTATTCTTTGCTTAACACAGTTAAGATCAAATCGACGTGTCTGTGCATGTGTGTATTATCTTTACCATAATGTGGTATTAATTCTCACCAATTCTGTAGCCCATTAAAACCTCCAATTATTTTATACATACATTGCCAAGTATTATCTCTGTAGCTACAACTCAAGGAGTCAAAGTGATGTCTCTTTCATTCTAGGACTAAAAAAGAAGGCACTGATTCTTGTGGGTTTTAAAGTGTTGTAGCTGGGGGAACTACACCTCCCAGTGTGCCTCAGGGATCCCTCCCTACTACTTCCTGGAATGGGATTGGTCTTGAATTGGACCAATCTTGTGCTAGGGTGAGGCCACGGCCCCCCTACATCTGGGCACAGGATTGATAAATATAAGGACCAATCTGGTGGCTAGGAGGAACTTTGGATCTAACTAGATTCAAAATTTGACGGAGTTAGTTAATTTCAGCAGGGAGAAACTCCAGTTTTTCTTATTTCATTAAAGTTAAAAAGAAAGAGCTTTAATTTTATTTGTTTCATTCTTAGTTCACTTTATTTTTCCTTTCTCACAATTGGGTCATTCCTTGGTTCAAATTCACATAATCCATTTAGCACAGTGTGATAGGAAACTTGAGTCTTCACTAGATTTTCCTTAGTTGGAGACCTGAGACTTCTGGTTTCTCTTCTCTTGGAAGAGAAGCTACACTTTGGTCAACACAAATGGAAATCTTCTAAGAAATTCTCCGTGTTATTAATATGGTCTGAACTAAGTTTGTTCCTGGAAAAATATGGCCCTGGTATGCCCTCATGTATCATGGATTGACCTGACTCAAAAAGATAACTTCCCATAAAGATTGCCCTTATTCTTGGAAGTGAGTCCTAGTGTCATCAGAATCAACAAATAAATATTCAGTGGTTGTAGATCAGGAGTTCTTAATCTTTTGTCTGTGTTGTAATGGGAAAAAACCAGGGAAGGTGCCTTAAATATTAAAAGGTGGGTCCAGAAGGGTGTGAGGGTGACAGGAATGACAAATGACAGGACCAAACAAGGTAGGGAGACCAGGTTTAACTACTAGGAGGTAACTGTTACTGAAGTGGCAGTTAGGCCCAACTGCCACACTGCAGTATCTAGACTAGGCCTATGGAATCCAGCAAAGTAAAGGCAAGAGTTTTATAACACTGTAAATCAGGGACAACTAAGATAAAGGATGGGAATGGGGTAACTACACTCTTCAGAATAAGGGCAAACCCAGGATCAGGAAAGGGACTTAACTACACTAAACTGAGACGTAAGCAAGACAGGGCCCAGAGAAAAGCAAAGACTGAAATGGATATCCTCACAGTAGAGTTATGCCTCACTCCAGTGTTTTTGCTCCTCCCAGACCACCTGCTGCACTCTTCCAGGTGGGTAGATTCTGGGAGCTGACTCAGCCCAAGTTGACCTGCAACTCAGGTTGGGATTAGTAATATCTACCAAAATCTCCCACAAGTAGGTGACGATCTTTCCACAGGATCACTGGTAAACTGGTGTCTCCTAGGGTCAGTTGCTGCTTGCTCCAACCCATGGAGTCTTTCAGTGAGCAAGAAGACACTTCCTCCTTCTTCATTCAATTTTGGAATTCTCCAGCCCTTCCTGCTAGGTCCACATGAACTATATATAAACTAATACCTAAGTAGTCCTCACAACAGTGTGTATGATATATCCTTTGGAAATGTGATGCAGCATGAAGAACATTTGTTGTCTATACTCATAAAGGAAGAAAATGTTCAGTTTGTAAGGGATTAATGGAAATAATGTTATTTTTTTCCTATTTAAGAGGGACCTAAAATCTGTAGAGACCTCAGGTTAGAAACTCCTGTTATAGATTAATGTATTCTCTTAGGATCAAGAACCCAAAGGAGGAATGAAGATAACTTTTTCCAAGGCTTTTATTATATAGTCAAAGAAATTGGGAAATAAGAGATAAATTGACTCATCTAAGGTCACATAGATATTATTTCTCAGAGCTGGGATTTGAATTTAGGTCATCTGACTTCTATGGTGGGAATGGAGCTTATTTTATTATACTTTAAAGTATGAATAAATTAAAATTTTTACTCTGTGTAGCATTACAAGTCACAGTAGCAAGGTTGGAATCATCCTTCATTAGTGAACAAAGACATTCCAAAGGCATGAAAAACAGTACAAGACTGAGAGATGAAATGCCAGTTTAGGGAAATAGCTAGTGACCCAGTTTGGTGGTAACATAGGGTACATGAAATTGCTGAAAACTTCAGACTTTGAGGGATTTTTTTGTATTTTATTTTGTTTTTTATCTGAAAATTTTTAATTAATTAATTAATTTAGAATATTTTGTCATGGTTGCATGATTCATGTTCTTTCCCTCCCCTCCTTTCACCCTGCCTTCCATAGCCATTGAGAGTTCCACTGGGTTTTACATGTGTCATTGATCAAGACCTATTTCCATATTATTTATATTTGTACTAGGGTGATCATTTAGTCTTCTTATGGTAACTTTAATATTACTGGGTTTAGAGAAAGAGGAGAAGGAGGACTGATTGGACAGGGAATATCAGCCTGAAACCTAACAAGTTGGGGACACACAAATCACACCAAAATACAAGGAATGGCAAATCATGGATTTGCAGTTGATATTGACTGCCACCACAGATCCACCTAGCCTGGGAGTCTATGAAACCAACAAATAACAGTGAATAATACTGGGACAAAAGATTTATAAACACAGGTTTAATAAAGACTACAGGAATTAGGGATAATGGGGAAAAGTCACACTTAACCTAAAATACTATGGATCAATTCAGGGTTAAAAGTTAAAGATCTGAGGGCAGCTGGGTAGCTCAGTGGATTGAGAGCCAGGCCTAGGGACAGGAGGTCCTAGGTTCAAATCCGGCCTCAGACACTTCTCAGCTGTGTGACCCTGGGCAAGTCACTTGACCCCCATTGCCCACCCTTACCACTCTTCCACCTATGAGCCAATACATAGAAGTTAAGGGTTTAAAAAAAAAGTTAAAGATCTGGGTAATCCTTACACTACACTAAAGAGGCAGCCAAGACACAAGGAACCAATGGAATTTCACATAGATGATCCAATGGTCTTGATCAGATGGTCTGATGTTCTTGATCAGTAGTAGTCCGAGTATATTCCAAGAGTATAGGAACCAGTAAAATAACTTTTCAGGGAAATCAGGGAGACTGACCTTGCTTGTCCACCAAGCAAGACAATATTCTCCACCTGTACTCCTTGATCCTGCTATTTGAGAGGTCCCGGATGCTGCTTAGAGATACCCAAAATCCGCAGGTCTCTCATGTCAAGTCCTTCAAAACCCCAACTGCCTTTAGAGAGAGTCCACTGTGTTCCAGGTTGGAATCTCAGCTCCTGCCTGCCTATCCAAACTTCCATATCTGCTTTAAAACCTATTTCTCTCTTACAGTCTACATCACCAATCATATCCCCATTGACCCATGTTATCAAGCAGTTGTTTTTCTTCTGTGTTTCTACTTCCACAGTTCTTTCTCTGGATGTTAATATCATTCTTTCTCATAACTCTGAGGAAAATTTTTGAATTGAGTCCAAGCCAATGGAAAAGGAAATATGTTGTAGTGGAAAGAACTTCAGACAAGGATTTGTATATTTGGGTGGTGGTTCTAGCTTTCACCCTGATAAGGAAAGGCACTAATCTTCTTGGGTCATATTGCTATTTCCTAAGAGAATATTGTAGAGTAAGGGTTAATAAGAGGAGACCCTTGGAAATGGGCTTGGACCAATGAAGAAAAGATAAGTCCATTAGAAAGCTAAGTTCTAGAACATATAGCTAAATAGATAAGTATATGCTCATAGTTAAAATCTTGCTGAACCATTATAAAAGGAAATTAGAGACAGATTCTCCAGAGACTTCCTCATTAAGATGGTGGCAGAGTAAAAAGCAGCTGCTTAATCTGTCCTAACTGAAACATAGAGGACTCCTCAAGAAGACATAAAGACAGGAGGCTGGACTTCCTGGTTAAGATGGCGGCAGAGTAAAAAGCAGTGGCTTAACCTCTCCTAACTGAAACATAGAGGACTCCTCAAGAAGACATAAAAACAAATCCAGAGGAACAAAGGGACCCCACAACAGGGCGCAGCATTGGAGGTACGTGGAATCAGGGCATTTCCATGCTATAAAGGGGTGAAACAGCTCTCGCTAAAATGTGAGCAGAGCAACGCACTCCCCCACCCCACATCACCTACAGTGCCAAAGCCAGTGCACAAGAGTTAGAGCAAGTTTGGGGCACGGATTAATTCCTTGGCAGCTACCTGGGGTCACCAGGGCCTGCTCCTGAAAGCAGCAAGACTTAAGACCCCAAGAGGCTAAAGAATGCACATGGACTTTGAATGCAGACCCTGAGCACAGGCATGAGTGCAGGTGCGGACGCAAGTCCAGACACAAATCCTGAGTGCAGGCGAGGACTCAGATCTTGAGTGCAGGCACGGACATTGAGTGGGGGCCCAGTGCAAAAGGGGTTCACAACTATAGGAGCAATGCTCTGAGACAGTTAAAGTAGCCTTGGGCAGAGGAACAAGTAAGGGGACCTCCAGGAGGCTTGACCCTGAGAACAACTGAGTCCTCAGGAGCCTAAAGAGCACAGACAGACCCTGAGGGTGAGGATAACACTGAGAGGGCACAGGGCTAACAATGGCAAGCCAGAGACAAGAACCCCAAAAGAGAAAGATCATCAAGAAGAAATCTGTAACACTCGACAACTTTTACACAGATAAAATCCAGACAAAAGAGCAAACAGCAGAGGAGAACAAATAAATAATCATATCCAAACCTTCCCAAAATAATGAAAACTGGCCACAAGCTATTGAAGAGTTCAAATCTGAGATGGTGAGAAAGATGGAAGAGATTTGGTGAGAGAAGTGGGAAATAGCTCAAAAGGAAATAAACAGGTTAGAAGACAGAAACTCCCAATTGGAGAAAGATGCCCAAAAATCAAACGAAATGGTAAGCAAATTGGAAACCAAAATCTGGCAAGAAAATTACAGTTTAAAAGGCAGAATTTTGCAATTGGAAAGTGAGGCTCAGAAATCAAATGAACTGATGAGCAAATTGAAGACCAGAAATGACCAGATTAAAAAGGAAAACCAAAAGATTATAGCCAAAAAGCAGTCCTTAAAGGCTAGAATTGAGCAATTAGAAGCTAATGATCTCTCAAGACAGCAAGAACAAATAAAGCAAAGTCAAAAGACTGATAAAATAGAAGGAAACATGAAATATCTCAATGACAAAGTGACAGAGCAAGAAAACCGGTCTAGAAGAGACAATCTGAGAATCATTGGTCTTCCTGAAAAAGCAGAAATTAATAGAAATTTGGACTCCATACTAAAAGAAATTATTCAGCAAAATTGCCCTGAAGTTCTACAACAAGAGGGCAATATAGACATTGAAAGGATCCATAGATCACCCTCTACACTAGACCCAGAAAAGACAACCCCCAGGAATATAATAGCCAAATTCAAGAGCTTTCAAGTAAAGGAAAAAATTTTACAAGAAGCCTGAAAGAGATAATTCAAATATCAAGGAGCGCCAATCAGGATCACACAGGATCTGGCAGCCTCCACACTAAAAGACCGCAAGGCTTGGAATATGATATTCAGAAAGGCAAGAGAACTGGGTCTACAACCAAGGATCACCTACCCATCAAAACTGACCATATACTTCCAAAGGAAAGTTTGGGCATTCAACAAGATAGAAGATTTCCAAGTATTTGCACAGAAAAGACCAGGACTAAATGGAAAGTTCGATATCCAACCACAAAAATCAAGAGAAACATGAAAAGGTAAATAAGAAACAGAGGAGAAAGAAAGAAAACTCATATTTTTTAAATTTTCCTCTTTAAGGGCATAAATATGATCTAATTATTGGTATTCCTATGTGGAGAAATGTTATGTATAATTCTCTTTAAGGAACTCTATTCACTATTATAGTATTCACTATTACAGTAATTAGAAGAATTATTCATAGGGAGAGTTTGGAATACTAAATGGTCTAAGATGATATGGGGGTGGGAAAGAGGGAGGTGAATACTCAAATATAAAAGGAGCTAAATCAATTGTATAAAAAAATCAAGCCATTCCCCAACTGATAAATGGGCACAAGACATGAATAGGCATTTTTCAGATAAAGAAATCAAAAGTATCAATAAGCACATGAGAAAGTGTTCTAAATCTCTAATAATTAGAGAAATTCAAATCAAAACAACTCTGAGGTATCACCTCACACCTAGCAGATTGGCTAAAATAAAAGAAGGGGAGAGTAATGAATGCTGGAGGGGATGTGGCAAAACTGGGGCATTAATGCATTGTTGGAGTTGTGAACTGATCCAACCATTCTGGCTGGCAATTTGGAACTATGCTCAAATGGCTATAAAAGACTGCCTGCCCTTTGATCCAATATACCCTTGTTGGGTTTGTACCCCAAAGAGATCATGGATAAACAGATTTGTACAAAAATATTTATAGCTGCGCTCTTTGTGGTGGCAAAAAACTGGAAAATGAGGGGATGTCCTTCAATTGGGGAATGGCTGAACAAATTGTGGTATATGCTGGTGATGGAATACTATTGAGCTCAAAGGAATAATAAACTGGAGGAATTCCATGTGATCTGGAAAGACCTCCAGGAATTGATGCAGAGTGAAAGGAGCTGAACCAAAAGAACACTGTACACAGAGACCTATACACTGGGATAAAATAGAATGCAATGGACTTCTGTACTAATAGCAATGCAATGACCCAGGACAATTCTGAAGAATTTATGGAAAAGAACACTACCCGCATTCAGAGGAAGAACTACAGGAGTGGAAACAGAAGAAAAACAACTGCTTGAACACATGGGTTGAGGTGGACATGATTTGGGATGTAGACTCAAAACTACCACACTAATGTAACTATCAATAATTTGGAAATAGGTCTTGATCAATGACACATGTTAAAACCAATGGAAATACGCATCAGCCGGGGCGGGGGGGTAGCTTGGGGGATGAAGGGGAAAGTAAGAGCATGAATTATGTAAACGTTAACTTTTCTAAAAAATAAATATTAATAAATATTTTTTAAAAAGGAAATGTAGAAGGTATTATAAGACCTATAACTACAAGGGACATAATGAACAATATTTTTCTGTATAAAATCATATCATATCCATATAAGTGTGTATTTTTCTTAATATTTATATCTAAACACAAATGAAAATAAATATGTGGGCATTTAAGAACTATGATGGGATTTTAAAAGGAATTAAAGGCAAATTAGTAGAAGTAAGTTATATACCAGCTATTCTAATAAGGATATCTTAAAAGATTAGCATACATTTTGTCATGATAGAGAATTTTAAGTATAAATTCTCAAAACCCAATAAAATATTCTGTAATTAGTAAAATGGTATAATTATGATCTTAATTCCAATCAGAAATCAAGATATGAAACATAAATACTAATGCAAAAATTTTCTGGCCAATTATATTATCCCCCAATTAAACACAAGCTATATGAAGGCATGTTCATTTCTATGCTTGTCTTTGTATCATCAGCTCTCAACATTGTGCTGTTCACATAGGTGCTTAAGAAATACTTGTTAAATTAATACGATTATAATGATTATGCTAACCCTAGAGTTTGGGGTTTTAAGAAGACAGATCCCTCAACAAATAAATAGTCAAAGGATATGAATAGGTGACAGATATTGAAGAAAGAAGAAATAAAAGTCGTCAAAACCAATGAAAAAATTCTTCAATTATTAGTGAAGGAATACACTTAAAATAACTCTGAGCTTCTGCTTTACACCTGTGAGACTGGTAAAGATGAGAAAAAAATAGATAAATGACAATTGGCACAGGGACTATGGGAAGAGAGAGACACTCATTTTTTCTTAGTAAAATTGTGAATTTAGTGTAATGGGTGATCACGTGACTAACCTGTGCAAAATGGGGGCCATACTATCTTTTTGACAAGCACACCCTTGGAGACAGTGACAATGGGAGCTAAGCCTCCACCTGGCTTCCCCCACAATTGGGAACTGTGGGCAAGACTCCTACTAGCTTTCAGTGCATGCATATTTTGGTTATATAATCTTTTCATAATCTGTACCAAAACCTACCACCAATAACATCCCCTTAAAGAGACTTGATATTAATGAAAAAATAAAATAAAATAATTTTAGCTAATTTAGAAGGAAATTTGAAACCATACCTAAAAAAGTCACTGAACTATGCATAACCTTTGATCCAGCAATATTATCAGTAAACCTGCATTCCAAAGAGACCAAATAAAAAGGTTTTATATATATATATGTATATATATATATATATGTATATAATCCCAAAGTATATAAGTATTTGTAGCAGTTTCTTGTTCATCGATTAGTGAATAATTGAATGCATTATTGTAAAATATATGAAGGTAATGAAATATTAGTGTGCTGTAAGAAATGATAAAAGAGTTTCAGGGAAACCTGAGAGGAATGGTGTGAACTATTATAAGGTCAAGTGAGTAGAACCAGGAGAACAATTTATAAATACAATATTAAAAAAATATATATATTTGAAGGACAAGCATTAGGAATGCCATAACCAACCATGACTCCAGAAGAATAATCATGAAGCACATTGTTCCTCTTCTCCTCACTTGACAGAGAAGTGATGGACTCAGGAAATAGAATGAGAGATGCATTTTGGGGGATGGCTAATGTAGGATTTTTTTTGTTTGAAATGTGCTTATTGTTATATGGAAATTCTTTTTCTTTTTTCTGATGGGGTAGAGAAAGATTTAGAAGCAGAGTGAGATCAGCAATAATGCTGCAAAAAGGAAAAGAAAAGAAAGAAAAGAAAAAAGTATGTAAAAGAAAATTTACACAAGAAAACAGAAAGTAATTCAGAAGGAGACAGACAAATAGGAAAACTTTGAGAGTAACATTCTAAATTTTAGCACAATTTGGGAAAAGATGCAAAGCTATGCGTGGCTGAGATTTGTCACTTCATATATAGTCATTTTTTTGTACTTTGTTTTGCAAAAGCAAATTCTTTTTTTTTTTTGGTATTGTTACATGTAGAAAAAGAATTTAAATTAAATTGAAAAAGGCCTTTTCTAGAACAAAATCACTCTAAACAAGAGACATTGAGAAAGGGCCAAAAAGGAATCATTTTTTTGTCTACTATTATATGTACCGAGGGATTCTTTCTTAGGCCTGAACCTTAAGATGCTGTTTACAGAAAGGCAGTTTCTAGAGGGCCATCATATTCTAGCTACCACATGTGCTATTGCTGTTGTTTGGTCATTTCAGACTCTTTATATCCTCATTTGGGGATTTCTTGGCAAAGTTACTCGAGTAATTTGCCATTTCCTTCTCCAGCTTGTGGATGAGGAAACTGAGGCAAAGAGAATTAAGTCCCTAGTAAGTTTCTGAGGCTGGATTCAAACTCAAGAAGATGAGTCTTAATGACTCCACCTGGTACTCTACCCACTGTGCCACCTAGCTGCCCTTGCCATTTGGTAAATTATGCAGCTTATTCCAATTAGTTAGGTATGTAGCAAATTTAAAGAGCCCAACTTTATCCACTTTATTATTTTATTACTTCTGAATCAATATTTTCATCTCTCTAATTTCAGTCTTTGTTAGCTCAGGCTTTTCTCTTCCTGTTTTCTCTCCTTCATAGTACCCTACTTCTAGGATTATACTAGGAAATGTTAAATAAGTAGCTCTCAAAAAATGTATGGGAGACAGCGAGGTGACTTAGTGGATGCAGCACCAGGCTTGGAGACAGGAAGTCCTCGGTTCAAATCTAGCCTCAGACACTTCTTAGTTGTGTGACTCTGGGTAAGTTACTTAACCCCTATTACTAAGTCCTTACCATTTTCCTGGCTCAGGATCAATACTTGATATCAATTCTAAATCAGAAGGTAAAGATTGGGCTTTTTTTTTATGTATACAGATTATATTTTTTAGTTTAACCTGCATTATTAGCATTCCATCTAACACTTTAAACCTATCTACCTAATCAACAAAATAATGAACCAAGCCCTAATTTATAGCTTTTGTTTATTCTAAGATGTTAAACACTGAAACCGAAAACATTAACAATCAGCCATTGTGAACTGTTGGACCTGGCTCTATAGCGACTTCTATAAATTGTCTAAATCAAATGAAACAAGGTCCTGCCTAATTCAGATCCCTGCCCATTCCCTAGTTCTCTCATCTTTTTGACCCAAATTGCCTATGCTTGTTCTGCAGAAGGGCACTGGGCTTTCATAGATAATCTTTAAAACTCTGGCTTAATTTTTTTTCTCTGCAATGATATACCAGAATTTCAGCATTGCCCATAGTTGTCACATCCTTGTTTAGATCTTAGAGCCCCTACCCTCTGTTTTGCCCACAGGTGCCTTTTTTTTTGCAGTCAGAAACCTAGATTTGCCCCCTTGGAAGAGAAATTTTCTCTTCTTGAGCTAGGAACTCTCTTCAGCCTCCTTTTCTCACACCCAAACATTTGCTATCCATGGGGACTTACGTGCAGAAATGGTGACTACTTTTTTCTTTCCATTAGGTATTTTCTCATTATAAACATAAGGGTAATCATAAACACAGACTGCCTGATGGTACTACTGATAATTGATGACATTAATTTGCTTCTTTTATGGTTTTATTTCATACATTGCACATAATTGCACATAACAATTATTTCATTGTTTATTATTGTATATACAGTATGCTTAATGATTAGCCTAGTGTTATTTATTTGCTAAATGCAATTAGTATATTGCCATTACTTGAAAAAAGAAAGTTGACACGTTTTATAAGAATTGTGATATTTTTGATCTGAAAACTCACAGAGGATGCCTTATTTTATGTTTTTATGTTTTTATTTTTTTAATTTAGCTTTATTTTACTCCAGTAACAAATTTACACATGTTTTCCAAAGTTATATGATTCATGTTGTCTCCCTCCCCCTCTTTCTTCCCCACTCCTAGAATTGACAAGCACTTCCACTGGATTACATGTATTAACACCTGATTTTAGAAATGAGTCCAGAGAATTAAAAAGGAGGTGGAAGCATAATAGAACATAGAAAAGAAAAGTCAAAGATAAAGTGAGAAAGTAATTCATTGCAAAATCTAGTCTGGGCAGACTACTCGGTAGTCTCTGAATTGCCTGATTTGTTAGATTATGAAAAAAATACCGGATATATTAACAACAGAAAATAGCACTGATTTCCTAATAATTGTAGAAAATAGCATCCATTCATATATCTTCTGAGGAGGAAAAGTTTGTAAGGAGAAAAAGAACCTATTAAAAAAAGGAGGGGGTGAGGGGGATGGAGTTGACATCAAGGACATTAAAATGCCAAATAGAGGATATTATATTTTATTTAGAGATAATGAGGAGACACTCATTTATCAAACAAGAGGGAGGAGGTGCTCTCGTGGTGAGACCTATGCTTTAGAAAAATCACTTTGTCATCTGAGTAGATGATGGTGAGGAGAAGCTAGGCAGAAAAGCTAACAAAAAGATTATTGTAAGAGTCCAAGTAAGAGGTGATGACATCCTGTGAAAAAGGAAGGAAGGAAGGAAGGAAGGAAGGAAGGAAGGAAGGAAGGAAGGAAGGAAGGAAGGTAGGAANAGGAAGGAAGGAAGGAAGGAAGGAAGGAAGGAAGGAAGGAAGGAAGGTAGGAAAACACAAGAACTTTCATTGGAAAAGCTATATATTGTCTGAAGAATATTTAAACTTTTGAAAAAAAATGTATATCTTTGAGTCCCTTCAAAAGTTGGAGAGGCAACTAGGTGGCTCATTGGGGAGAAGGCAAAGCCTAGAGATGGGAGATCTTGGGTTTGGGTTTGGCCTCAGACACTTCCTAGCTGTGGGAGCCTGGGCAAGTCACTTAGCCCCAACTGCCTACCCCTTACCATTCTTCTGCCTTAAAACCAGTACTTAGTGTCTAAGAGAGTAGGTGAGAGTTTTTTTAAGTTTTTTAAAAGGAATAAAAAAAGGAAGGAAGAAAATAAGCATTTTTTAAATTTTTTTATTGATTAATGAAGAATTTTTTTCCATGGTTACATGATTTATGTTCTTTCCCTCCCCTCCTTCCACTCCACTCCCATAGACAACATGCAATTCCACTGGATTTTACATGTGTCATTGATCAAGACCTATTTCCATATTATTGATATTTGCACTAGGGTGACTGTTTAGAGTCTACATCCCCAATCATATCCCCATCAACCCACATCAATGTGATCAAGCACTTTTTGAAAATATTCATTTAATAAGCACTTTACAAATGTTTCATTTGGTCCTTACAAAAACTCTGAGAGATAGCAGCTATTATTATATGCATTTTAGACTTGAGGAAACTGAGGCAAGATTTTATTGATTTTCCAAAGGTCATACAATAAGTACTTGAGGACATATTTGAACTCAAATTTTCCTGACGCCAGGCCCACTGATCTATCTGCATCACAGCCTAGCTGATGGGGATGTGCATTTGAGATGTGAATGTAGAAACAAGATTTGTCAGCAAATTGCATTTGTGATTCTGAAGAGTAACTAAGTGAAGATGATCCAGAGATTGTGAACCTAAGGCATTGGAAAGATGGTAGTGTCACAGAGAAGATCAGTAAAGGAAATAAAATTTTTAGGGAAAGATACCATGTTCAATTTTGGACAAGTTGCATTCAACATGACTATTGGATATCCAGTTCAAGATGTCTAAAAGGCAGATGATCTAGAGCTGTAGCTGAAGAAATAGACTAGAACCAAATAGATCTCAGAAATATCCGAATAGAGATGATGAATGAATTCATGGAAGATGAAATCTCTAAGGGAGAAAGGACAGTGAAAAATAATGAAAGAACCAAGTAGGGAGCCTCAAGGGACATCCACCATTATTAGAAATGATTTATATGAAGAGCCAGAAAAGGAGTCTGAGAAGAAGCAGTCAGACATTTAGGAGGAAGAAAGACTAATGAGCAAAAAAAAATTTCAGAAGGAAGAGAGACCAAGAAGAGGCTGTGTGAGAAATGTTTCAGAGAGTACAAGGACTAAAAAGTACTTTTTTCTTTTTCTTTTTCTTTTTAGTAATTAAAATATCACAAAAAAGAGAGATGATTTGATGTTTAGGAGAAACCCTGGTCAGAATATGATCTTTTTGTAAGACTACAATTTAATACAAAAGGGAAGAGTCTACTTGATTTTTCCAGTCATAGGAATGTTCAATGAAAGGCATAAGGTAGTGATGGTGAACCTATGGCACAGGTGCCAAAGATGGCATGCAGAGCACTCTCTGTGAGCAGGTGGCCACTTTCCCCCCTCCTCCTCTCCAGAGTTTGTTACTAGAAAAGCAGAGGGACTCTGGGGGAGCTGCTTTTCTCCCCCTCTCCATTGTGCCCAACAATTTTTTACCCCCCATCCCATGCCCAGCAGCCCAATGGGAGCACACAGAGGGTAAGATGGGTGGCTCACAGGCAACAGAGCTGGAGGGGAGCAGAGAGCTCAGACCACTACCTTCCCCATCTCTACACTCTCTAGGAACATTCCTCACCTCCCACACTCCTCTGCCCAGCAGCCCAATAGAAGAGCTTCCTCCCTTTCCTGTGTGGGATAAGGAGGGACAGGGCACACCCAGCACTCATTGTGTGGGGCAGGGGCATGGCACTTGGTCGGGGGGGTGGGGGGAGACCTAGCACTCCATCTCCGAAACGTTTGCCCTCACTGGCCTCAGGAATTGCCTCAGAGATTCACTGGACTCACAGAGAGTGTTGATTTTATCCAGGTTTTGAAATATACCAGTAATGGATTCTTAAGGCTTATATGTTTGCAAAATGAGAGAGACCATTTATTGTTAGTGGGCACCTATGAGAACAAATAGAGGATTTCTTCACTTCTTCCTTCCTTCTTTTCTTTCTTTCTTTCCTTCCTTCCTTCCTTCCTTCCTTCCTTCCTTCCTTCCTTCCTTCCTTCCTTCCTTCCTTCTTTCCTTCCTTCCTTCCTTCCT
>NC_058130.1:226270626-226285093 GCF_016433145.1 Gracilinanus agilis
TTCTTTCCTTCCTTCCTTCCTTCCTTCCTTCCTTCCTTCCTTCCTTCCTTCCTTCCTTCTTTCCTTCCTTCCTTCCTTCCTTCCTTCCTTCCTTCCTTCCTTCCTTCCTTCCTTCCTTCCTTCCTTTTTTTCTTCCTTTCTTCCTTTCTTTCTTTCACCTCTTTCCAATTAATTTCCTTCTCTTTTGGCTTCCCTTCTCTGATTTTCTCTTGTTCATTTATATTTACCTTCTCCTACCTATCTGGGTCCTGACCTTTCCGTAGTTGATAGTCTTCTATTCCTAAACAGTCGTCTCTAAATTGCATGGCTAATTGTTCAAATGAGCTAACATATGAAAATATGATAATTTTAAAAAATGTTTCACAACTCTCAAAGTGCAATGTAAATGTTTGCTATTATTATGGCAAATTAGAAATTAGATATTTACATTTATAAATTGTTGCATTTTTATTAAATGTAGCTAAAATGGTTTTTGTCTGTAGCAATAAGGTGCTCACACAACTTGAGCGGGAGTTATTCATCAGGATAACAGCAACAAAAACTGTTTGCAACCAAAACTTTGATTTATGAGACCCATTTAGATTTGGCCTATGAGCAAACCCTAAACTCCCAAACTTATCTTCTACTTTTTAGTTTGAAGTCCCTCTAATTCCCTACACAATCCTTGGAATCAGCCAGACTAGTCTAGTCACCATCTCATAAACACCTCTTGCAATTTCCCCAAATGCAGCTTTGTTCATGTCATTTATCTTTCCTGAAAATCTTTCCCAATTCTCTGAATCTCCAAATTACTTCAAAGCCTTAGCTTTATAAAATCATTTTTTAAAAGTATGTATCGAGGCATTTTATTTTGAAACAACAGATACAACTTTGATAAAACTTTCTAAGAAATATCCTTACAAAGTACAGTTGGACCTTATTTTATTCAGCCTATCCATTCCATAATTCACATAAGTAGAAAATTCTGATAATAGTGAACCCTATGATTTAATAAGTATTTCTTCAATGAAAATACCAAGGTACTTTATGACTTTTCTTAGGCTTATCAAAGCTATAGCATAACTACTCCTATACTTTTGGACCATTATTAAGAACTAAATAGCATTCATGAAACAAAAAGAAACACTATGCTGACAGGACTTGTTACAAGTGAGAACTCAAGATAAAGACTGATGTGAGAGTTAAATGTTTGGCACAAAACAATGCAATGACTCACACTAATATTTTTCAGAGGGAGAATGAGTGTGATTAGGTGAACTGCTCTGAAAATTTTTGCTGCTTGGGAAAATGACCCGGATTTAGCACAGAATTAAAATGCTTTATTTTACTTATTTTTTCTTTCTTTTTTTTGGATTGCCAATCACACATACCTGAGTTTGCATCAAATGAAATCCAACTGTGTATTCCCCAAAAGACAACTTGGTAGCTGTTAACAGAAAGGAGGTCTTTGCCCTTTAATTTTGACATTCTGGTAATAGCTTATGCTGCCATATTTAACCAGAGGTTTGTTACATCTCCTTTTGATGTTATTTACCAGACTTGATCATGAGTAGTAGTCATACATAGTTAGATAGCAGATTTCTGGTTAAATATGCCAGTATGCCAGTATTTATTTTAAAAGACAAAGGCAATAAATCAAAACCATTGTTAGAAGTCCAGGTGAGCCTGTAAACAATGAGTATTTTTTTGGATTGTTAAACAACTACTTCTAACACTAAGTCCTCTTCCAATATTGACATTTTATGGCCTTTGTGCTAAGTTTTCTTCTAGCTCTAAGATTAATATTCCAAGACTCCTTTTAACCTTGACCTTTTATATTCTAAGTTCTTAGAACCCTTCCAGCTCTGATATACTATATGGTTTAATTTCCATTGTTTCTTTTATATTCCATCTTAAATTCAATACTGTGCATTGGTTCTAAGGCAGAAGAGCAGTAAGGGCTAGCCAATGTGGGATAAGTGACTTGCCCAAGGTCATATAGCTAAGAAGTATCTGAGGTCAGATCTGAAACTAGGACTTCCTATTTCTAATCTCAGATCTCAATCCACTGAGCCACCTAACTTCCCTGCTCCTTTTTAACTTTCAGTGGTGATAGTAGTCTTGCCCCTATTGAGGAAGTGAATAACTCCGATAAATATATTGATATGATGAAAAGCCGAATTGATTCAGAATTATAGAAATTACCAAATGGAGATGGAATAGTACAACATAACTTTGAAACATGTCATATATTACAAAATGCTACATTTTCCCAAGAGATGAACTTGAATATACTTTAATGTCCTGGAAACTCATCTTATTTAAATCCCCTTGAAAATCTATGATTTGTCTTCTGTTTTGAACACAATTGAGTATTGTTCCAGAGCAGTGGTTCCCAAACTTTTTTGGCCTACTGCCCCCTTTCCAGAAAAAAATATTACTTAGTGCCCACTGGAAATTATGAAACTATTTATTGAACTCAGAATATAATGTAATACAAAAAAAGTGTGGCCATCACCACTTCCCTGGATCACTGCAGCACCCACCAGGGGGCGGTAGCACCCACTTTGGGAATCAGTGCTCCAGAGTCTGTCAATATCTTTGCCAAGTTGAAGTGAAATCTTCCCAAGGAAAATGAAAGCATCAGAAGCTCTTCATTAGAGTCTTCAGATTCAAAGTCTCAGATGCAATTCTTAAAGGGTCACATTAGCCATGAGGTATTCTCCTAGCCTATGAGATACTGAAGGAACCAAATCCCAAATATTCAAGGGGATTTGGTTTTATTACCTGTCACCAGTAGTTGCAACCTGGAATATAAGAACTCACAAAATCTATGGCAAAGTTGACAAATGAAAGACATCTGTTCTCAGAGAGGATTCTCAAAGAATAGGAACCCATTTAACTGCAAAATAAATTATAATGGGTAATTTTTTAATCCTTTATCTTCCTTCTTAGAATAAATTCTTAGAATAATTCTTAGAAAAAATACTGTGTATTGGTTCCAAAGCAAGGGTTAGCAATGGAGGTTAAATTGTTTATCTAAGGTCACACAGCTTGAATATAAGACATCTCATCTCTAGAACTGACTCTCAATCCACTGTCACCTATCTGCCCTTCCTCCTTATGGATAGTGTTAAGGAAGACTGTGAAGAAAATTATTTAAGACATTTAAACAGTAAGGAAAGATGATGATGACTGACCAAGGGAGTAGCAAGAAGTGAGCTTAGCTTTTGTGATCTTCAGTAAGCATAATTCAGCAAATAAGATTTCTGTTCAAGAAGACCACATTGTAAATAATCTCAATTGTGAAGTAAGGAAAGCCTTGTGGAAACAAGAAATAATTAGCATTTTATGTAGTCAAAGAGATGAACTTTGGTGGTAGCCATGATGATGGCTTTGGTGGAAATGGTTTTGGTGACAGTCATGGTGACATAAGATAATGAGGAAGTAGAGATGACCACAAGGGAGTTGGCCATGAAGGTTATGGTGAAGGTAGCTTGTTTACTTTGGAGAAGGCAGAGGCTCTGAACGTGATAGAAGCTATAATGACTGCCAACTCCCTCAGTCTTTAAACTCTGGTCCAATGAAGAGAAGAAACATTTTTAGGCATAAGCCCTTGTCATTATGGTGGAGGTCAATATTTTGCAAGTCATCTAACCAAGGTGGCTATGATGGTTCCAATAGTAGCAGAAATTACATCAGTGGCAGAAGATTTTAATTACTTTTAATTACTGTTGAGAAAACAAAGCTGAGTAAAAGAGGAGAACCAGAGAAATGACATGGAAGCTATAGGTTATTGGAAATATGTGAACTCAGTCAAACACAGTGTTGGCAGGGCCTAGAAGCTACAAACAATATGTTTTAGACAATTCTTTTTGTGTACAGGCAAAAAAAAAACACCATGACTGTATCTGTGACTAATTGTATAACAGGTTATTTTAGTTTCTGTTCTGTGGAAAGTGTAAAGCATTTCAAAAGAATTTTATGTAGATTTTTTTGCACCCATGCTGTTGATTGCTAATAGTTTAACCAGCATGCTGAATAAATGTTAAAAAAAAAAAAAGGAAAAGAATCAAAGTTGAGCTTTTAAAATTGGACCAAGGTACATTATGTCCAGTGTGAAAAAAATGTTGTTTCATAATGGAAAATTAATGAATGTGTCAAAATCTTGTGAACCCAATGCCAAATTCTGTAAAAACAAGCAATTTCAAGTCAGAGCATATGTCACATATTAAAAGTTTTTTGAAAACATTTTTAATGTAAGGTTTATTTCATATAACATTTAGCTATTTTACTTTGTTACAAGTAATTTATATATCATTTAATACTCCCCACCTCTATTTTCCCGAGGGGATTTCTCTTCCCTTTTCTTATTTAGTTTTTTGTTGTCACTTTTCTTTGCTCAAAACAATTCTATACATTTGAAGACAATGAGGAAAATCTGCTTAAAAATAACTTTTCATTCAGCCAACTTGCAATAAGGTTTCTCCTTTGGAGAAAGTAGTTTCACTAGAGTGGGGTCAGAGGCCGGATTTGAAGAGGATGAGTAAAGAGGTGGTAAGGAAGCTCCCAGACCACTTTAGACCACAAAAATCTCTCCTTCCTCTGAATTCAGTACTTACTGCTTGTACCACTCATTTATCAATTAACCATGTAATACTTCCTCTTGTGTTATATTGGCAGCTCTTATATTTTTATTTATCTAGGACTTAAGCCTGGATATTGACCCTGACATAAGATTCCCAAATTTTTAAATGATGTAAGGAAGCTTACATTTTAAACATAGTTTAAAATGAGGCCATTTGGGATAAAAATAGAATAGAAACCATTTAATGGAAAAAGAGGGATTAGAAACTACTAAGCAATGAAGAAAAGTTGATTGCTACATTTGGGCACCAGAATTGGCTCTATATTTTATGGATGCCTAGTTAAAAATAGAAACATGTGCTGTGTAGTTTAGTGTTCTGACAAGATAAAGCATACAAATTCATCTCCAGCAACGAACTATTTTTGGAAATAAATTTGAGTAGGAATTAACTGTACCAGACCTTATATATTATAAGGGTTATTTTATTGACAATATTTTCAAATTTTTTATCACAAAAGATATAGAAACCTTGATCAAATGGATGATTTTTGTACAATGTGAAGGCAAAGGACTCAAGATTAAATTCTAATTTAGCCAATGAAGTTCTAAAGGGCACTAAGATGATGATATGATATACATATACTTTGTTTTCTATTTCTAATATTGAACATAAGAACAACTAGGTGGCACAATGAATGGAATGCTGGACATAAGAGTCAGGAAGACTGATCTTCTCAAGCTCAAAACTGGTCTTAGATATTTACTAATTTTATAATCCTAGATGTGTCCCTTAACCCTGTTTGCCCCAATTTCCATATCTATAAAATGAGTCAGAGAAGGAAATGGCAAACAATCCTGGTATCTTTGCCAAGAAAACCCCAAACAGTGTCATAAAGAGTCAGACATGACTAAAAATGACCGAACAACAAGCAACAATATGGGAACATATTTGAAACTCAAGGTAAATTGATATTTCAGATTCTTTCTCTTTTTGTTCCCCTGCCCCTCTGTTTTCTGCTAGCTCTCCATCTTTTCTCAATGTTACATATCTCAAGTGAAACTTTGGTAAAGGCTATCCTGAAGTTAACTCAAGGAATGAATTTTATTATCAATACCTATTGGACAGATATTCTAAATGATTGATTAAAGGAAGGAATGTAGCTGGTATTTTGTCTCTGGATGTCATTTAATTTTGTATGTTCTCACTTATATGAAAGGTCACATATGAGCTCAGTTCTCCTAAATGTATCCTAGTGAAGTTAAAAAAACAACACAAGATCAAGAAATAACTTAGAGATTCAAAAAGAAACTACAGTTACTGATTTCTTCCAGCTCAGACTGCACAAAAAGAAGGCTGTGGGACCCTTTCACTAAGGAAGCCAGCATAAGCATAGGTAATCAAGCTGGAAACCTGTTAGTACTAGCACCAGATAGGCTCTGGAGGTACCCAAAGACCATAGCACTCATCTACAGAAAGTAGGAAAGATATTGAGAGCAGATGAGGTGACCCCAGAAAGATCACTTGCAAGCATCTGACTACTTTAAAAGTAGATATAGGGATTGGAACTAGCATTGCTTTGGCTACAATTCTCTGGGGGTCAAGAAGGGCTGAAGTACAGAGGACTTTGTCTTGAGACACTCGAGAAGTCTGAACCCTGAACTACTCTATATTGGAGGAAAGGAATGCAAAAATTATGGGTAAAAGAAGCTCCCCAAAAGGTAAAAAACTCATATCTGTCTGCCCACAAAAGCTAGGAATCAGCAATAATGTGACAGGCACTCCAGAAAAGTTGGAAGTCCATTGCAGAGGCCAAGTAGGTGTCTCAGTGGATTGAGGGTACATTGCAATATCACCTAAAATATTTATTAGGCTCTTGAAGGCCTGGAAGATTACAGCACTCTGAATCCATGTAACCCAGAGGAGGCTGAAACCTTTCAGCATTCTGAACAGAGATATAATAGGGGAAGAGAAAGACAGCAGTATCATAGGCCACTGAGGGCAGGGGAAAAGGGCTGATTGCCCCTTTCAAGAGAGAATGATGGGCAAAAATTGGCCCTGTCAGAGTTCCAAATCAGGAGAACTGAGGCTATTGATACATGAAAACAGAGAAAGACTTTGAAAACTCTAAAGAAATATTATAGATGGTGAGAAGCCCAACAAATGATCCAAAAGAAACTCCAGAAAAGACACAAACAGTTTCAGAGGGGAGAAAAGCATTGACTTAAGGTCTACAAGAGTGCCTAGAAGAAGTGAAACTGAAGATAAAAATTGAAATTATAATTGAAATAAGATTTTTTGAGGAAGAATTAGAAGAATAAATAGCTTAGAACAGAAGTTTTATTTAAAAACTTACCAAAGGAACAGATTGTCTGAAAAGACAACTCAGTGTTTCAATGAGGCAACAAGATATATTAGAACAAAACCAAAAATTTGTTTTTTTCCTAAATAGTAGTCTATTAGAATTAGAGGGGAAAGTAAAAATAGAGAGAAATTCTTGTTTGACTCTGAAAGAAACCCCAAAATGAAAGTTCCCTGGAATGTCAAATCCAGAACTTTTAAGTAAAAGAAAAGAAATATATTGCAAGTAGTTAGAAAGAGTTCATGCACTAAGTAAGCACAGAGAAAACTATGTAAAACTTGGCAGCTACTACTATAAAGGAGAGAAAATTATGAAAATTAAATTTTAAAAAGAAAAAATAAAGGTTTAAAATCAGAAATAATTTATATTGGAAGACTAGATGTAATCTTCCAGGGAACAATGAACCTTTGTTACAGGGGAAAGAGACAAATGTCCTTTTAGAACCTTAATATTCCCAAGTGGTATACTCTAGTGATGATTTTACTCTGAATTGATGATCTTTAAAGAGGGAAAAAAGAGAGGAGGAAGAAAGGCATACAATGGAAGAAATAAGAAAATATGTGGGAAACTTACTATTTCTCATAATTGGGATGAATAATAAGAAAATTCAAACAAAGGAAACAATAAGGAGAGGAGCATTACATGAACTTCATTCTCATCTAAATCAGACAAAGGATCATTGGACACACTCATGTATGCATTCACATACAAAGAGTTATTTGTAGAAATACATTGAACATAACTGAAATAGGAAAGAATGGGGAGAGAGGAGAGGCTATTTTATGAAGGAAGATAGAGTAGAGGAGGGGATAGTCAGAAGCAAATACAAACTATTAATTAGTCTGGGAGAGTGAAACAGAGTTGATGCAGTGGTGTGGAAGCAGATCCTTCAACTATAGTATCATTCATGTTAATAATATTCCTTCACTATCACAACCCCCTTCTTTATAAAGAAAGTTGAAGAAAACAGAATATTAGAGAATATGATGAAAAGTAATGATCATTAATGATCAAAATTCATAATGATCATAAATAAAAGAAACAAAGAAAAAAATCAATGAATTGACAAAGAACTAAAGATTCTACACAAGTAAGAAATTAAAATAGCAACAACTAAAATAGAAATTCCAAAAGACAAAGAAGAGATTAACAAAATGGAAATCAAAATAGTAATATTTAATTTGGAATTACTCTAGCTGGTTTTTAGAAATAATAAAATAGATGAAGCATTAGCTTATTTGATTTTACAAAGAGAAAGAGGAAAACCAACTTATCCTAATCAAAAATGAAATAGAAAAATTCACAACAATTTAAGACAAAATGAAGGAAATTATTGGAAATTATTTTACATTATTAGATGCCAACAAAAGTAATATGTTAAAAGAAAATTATGAAAATTTACAAAAAAATAATATTCCCAGGTAAATGAAACATTAAATAGACAATTTAAGTTATTTTTTCTCAGCAAAAGAAACTGAACAAGTTGTAAATGAATTCCTAAAGCGGAGGGAGGAACCAGAATCACATGAAATTATAAATGAATACTATCAAATATTCAATGAACAATTAATTCTAACATTATAAAAATAGTGGGGGGAAGGGGATCTTGTTAAACTACTTATATGATACTGATATTGTCTATATACCTAAATCAAGGAAAAACAGAGAGAGAAAACAATATCTTTAATGAATATCAAACTATAGCAACATATTCAGTATTGATTTACACCAGTAAAGCAAGTCTAGTTCAGCATGTGCAAAGTATAAACATGATAGAACACATAAATAACAATATACATAATCATATTAAAATTGAAGAAAACATTTTTATAAAATACATCTTTAATTCCTATTAAAAACACTAAAAAGCATAGGAATGAATAGATATTTCTTTAAAGTAGTCAATAATATTTATCTAAAACTCAGGACCACCATCATATATAATGAGAAACAAAAGGGGCCTTTTTAGTATGATCAATGGTAATGCAAGGATGACTATTATCATTACTATTATATAATATAGATCTAGATATGCTGACTTTAATGTTAAGACAAGTTTTAAAAATGAGAGAATAGGCATGAGCAAAAAGAAAACAAAATTATCATGTTTTACAGATGAGATGATGCTCTATTTAAAGAACTCTAGAGACTCAACTAAATAATTAATTGAAAAAATAATCAGCAAAGTTGTAGGATATAAAATAAATCCACATAAATGATTAGCATTTCTTCATATTACTAATATAACTAAGCAGGAAGAAAGAGAAATTCCATTAAAAATAACTACAGATTATATAGAATATCCCCACAAGTTACTAAACTATGCATAGCCCTTGACCAAACTATGTCAACAAATAGACATATTCTTAAATCAAAGAAACAAGGATATGATTCATATACACAAAAATATTCAAAGCATCATTTTTACTATAGCAAAAAATGAAAACTAAGGAGATAGGGATTCCTTCAACTAGAGTATTGCTGAATAAATTATGGCACATAAATATAATGTAATATTTATTATGGCATAAGAAATCCAGACATGAGAGATTTGGAGAAACTTGGGAAAGTTTATTTGAACTAATGCAATGAAGTGAGTAGAAGAATAACTTATACAATTATCACAACTTTGCAAAGAAAAACAACTTTAGATGATTTAAGAACTGTGATCAAAGTAATAATGAATCACAATTCCAAAGAACCAGTAATGAAATATGTTATCCATCTCTTGATGGATAAATAATAGATTAAAGGTTCAAAATAAGACATGTATTTTTTTTGCATGGACTATGTATAGTTTTGTTTTGACTATACTTGTTTCTATAATAGTTTTCTTTTAATTTGAGGGATAGGAAGAGTTGTGAGGAAGAAAGGAGTTTGTGACAGTTATGCAAAGAACAAGAAAAGAAACAAAAGAGGGTCACTGAAGCATTATATTTAAAATGTTGTTAGGGAAAAGAAATTCAGAGAAATATAAACAAGCGAGACAGTTTTAAAACTATTGATCATTTAGGAAGCATTTTAAAGCCCTACTATTTGCCAGGTGCCGTGTTAGGCTCTAGGATTACTAGTGAAAAGAATAAAACA
Source organism: Gracilinanus agilis (assembly GCF_016433145.1). Taxonomy (NCBI): domain Eukaryota; kingdom Metazoa; phylum Chordata; class Mammalia; order Didelphimorphia; family Didelphidae; genus Gracilinanus; species Gracilinanus agilis. Next base: position 226,280,641 of record NC_058130.1, read on the forward strand.
AATATACCAAGCACTTAGCCCAGTGCCAGGAACATAGTAGATGCTTAGTAAATGCTGATTGATTGATTTAGTGCTCACAATGAGATTATATCGTAACGGAAGCAACAAGTACATATAAAATAGATGTATCATAAATTGGGGGCAGCTGGGTAGCTCAGTGGAATGAGAGTCAAGCCTAGAGACGGGAGGTTCTAGGTTCAAATCTGGCCTCAGCCACTTCTCAGCTGTGTAACTCTGGGCAAGTCACTTGACCCCCATTGCCTACCCTTACCACTCTTCTGCCTTCGAGCCAATACACAGTATTGACTCCAAGACGGAAGGTAAGGGTTTTAAAAAAAAGATGTATCATAAATATAAAGTTGACAAATACTGGTATATGCAAAGTAGTTAAATATAAGGTAGTTTGAAAGGGACGGCATTAGCATTTAGGGGAATCAGGAAAGACTTGTGCCTTAAGTTGTATCTCAAAGGGAGGGACTTTATGAGGAAGATAAAAGGAGGAAAAACAGCTCAGGTACCATCTTCTGCATGAGATTTTCCCTGATCCTCCAAATGCTAGGCTCTTCCCTTTCAAACTTCTATATCTTTGAAAAAAAAATTAAATTTTCTAACATTCATTTTGAAAAGATTTTGAGTTTCAAATTCTTTCTCTCTTCCTTCAATGCTTCCCTCAACTATTGAGAAGGCAAGTAATATGATATTATTATACAATGGAAGTTATGCAAAACATATTTTCATATTAGTCATGTCACCAAAAAAGTTAAGAAAAATAAGAAAAGTAAAAAAATGCTTTATTCTGCACTCAAAATTTATCAACTCTCTCTTTGAAAATGGGTAGCATTTTTCATCATGAATCTTTTGGCATTGCCATTGATCATTGTATTAATCAGAGTAACTAAGTCTTTCATAGTTGATTATTGCATTATTGTCAATCCTCTGTATAATATTTTCCCGGCTTCTGGTCACTCCACTTTACATCATATAAGTCTTTCAAGGTTACATCCCTTTCATTATTTCTTACAGTATAATAATATATAATCAAAGCCATATATCACAACTTATTCAACCATTTTCTAATTATGAAAATTCCCTCAATTTCCAATGCGTTGTCACCACAAAAAGGTTACTATAAATATTTTCACACATCCAGGCACTTTTCCTTTTTCTTTGACTTTCTTGGGATACAGATCTATTAGTGATAGTACTGGGTCAAAGGGTAATTACTTTATGATGTAGGTCTGTCTAAACTTTAAATTATTTCTTTGTATATTCTTATATCTGTATATATAAATAAATAGGTGTATATATGCACATATATATATACTTCTTTTCCCAAATTTTTTATTTTTTCAGTTACACATTGAAATAATTTTTGAAAATTGTTTTTTGACATTTTAAAATTTAGATTTTCTCCCTCTCTACCCTTCCTCCTATCCCTGAGATAAGTGAATAGTTTGATATAGGTAATATCCATACTTTCATGCAATGTACATGTCCATATTGCTCATGTCATGATATAAAGCTCATATCACATATACAATAGAAATTTGATGAAGGAAATATAGTGGAAGATGGCATATTTTGATCTGTACTCAGATTCCAACAGTTCCTTCATTGACTATAGATAGAATTTAAAATACAAGTCTTTTGTGATTATCTTAGAGACTTACTTTGAATTATATATATATATATATATCCTTCTCTTATTCATTAGGGTGCAAGTACATTGCAAATAAGAATTATTTCATTCTTCAAATTTGTATCACCAGCAACTAGCACAGTGACTGGTACATAGTAAAGTCTTAATAACTATTTCTTGGTTCTTTGGTTGATTCCAGGCATGGATTTGTGGGATGAATGTGAAACAATGAGATAGGAGATAGTGTTGAGAATGAGGAACAAAAAGACCAGATTGAATGGCACACAAAATGAAGGAGATGGAATAATTCTCAATGTGATTAGAAAGGTAGGTTGGAGCTGGTTGTGCAGAATTTTAAAGTGAATCAAAGGAGTCTCCACTTAATCCCAGAGATAACAGGAAGCCAATGGAATTCAGTAAGTACAGGAAACATGTAGTGAAAATGACATTTACAGATAATTACTTTAGCAGTAGTGTGTAGGATGTAATATCGTGGAGAAACTTGAGGCAGGGAGAGCAATTAGAAGGCTATTGAAATAATCTAGAAGAGATATGAGGTCCAGAACTAAAGCAGTAGCAATGTGAGTGAAGAGAAATCACAAGATGTGAGAGATGTGATGAAAGAAACAGCAAGACTGAGCAAATGATTGGATATATGGAGTAAGGGAGAATGAGAAGTCAAGGATAATCCCCAGAGATTACATATCTGGGGCACCTGAAGGGTGGTGAAACCTTGACAAAATTAGGAAATTTTGCAAAAGGAGAGAGTTTGGTTTATATATATTAAGTCTAATTTTCTCCTGGACCTCCAGTTTCAAATGGTAGAACTGAAGTTTCGTGTAAAGACTGGAACTGGATATATAGATCTAGTAATTAGGGCTAAATTCATTGTATATATTGGTAAAATGCCAATTGTTCATATTAGAAAAAATTTTCATATTTTATGTTCCAATTTTCTTTCTTTCTAAAAACTGGGATTACCCATTTCCCATAATTATTTTTATAAGAAAAAAAACATCCAAAATATTTACCGATTGCTTGAAGTTGACTACCAGTGGAATTCTTCTCAAACCTTGCTTGGTTATTGTATCATAATGGAATTTCTTCCTTGTTTTTTCATTTCTGACTTCTTAACCAAGACTGAAAGTTCTCTCCATCTCACATTTGAAACTTACCCACACAATCTAATTCTCTTCCTGTGCTTGCCAGATGTCTCCAGTCACCATCAGTGTCTATATACGAGAAAGCTTTATTCATGGGAAAATTTCCCTTCTAAGAAGCACACTTCATTTTTATTTGCTCATTAATTAACAAGGTTAGAGGGGTCTGACTGATGTGCAGTAAGATTACTGACAGTTTATACATTGTGAATCATGGCATGTCACAGTCTGAACTATTTATAATCAGATGAATGGCATAAAATATGCCACACATGCTAAGGATGAACATTAATATTTAGTATTCCAAGTTAAACCAGAATGATTAATTTGACCTTAACTTTATATCTTGCTTTAGATTTTCAAATCCCTTCACCATTTAAAAGAACCATTAAAACATATTTTCTGAAACATATGTAGAAAGTATTTTTGCAATAATAATTTAAACTGTTCATTTTTTCTTTCTGCTTTTAACTCCTTATGGACAGATTAATGTACTGCAAGAGTTTAAATTTAGTTTTTATGCTAAATATGAGAATTCTAAAGTAATATTGTGGTCACCAATTTAAAAATATTATAGTTTTAAGTCAAAATGACTTTTAGCAGCTTTATTTACAAAAAGGTGGAAATAATGAAAGCTAAAAAATGTAAGATGAAGAGACAGATGATAATAATCCTACCAGCCCTTCTCCTGAGAAACCAAGCTCAGCCCTGGCAGGACTTCCCCAAGTCCGATCTCCACATAGATCTCTTGGTAATCCTCAGTCAGAGGTCTCAGTGGTGTCTTCAGCCAGAGTTCCACCAATACAGCCTCCTCCAAGCCAAGGCAGAGATCTCAGCCACTCACTTCAAATGCCAGGAAGAGAATTAATCTTCAGAACCAATCTCTCCAGAAGCCATGAAAGGAATGAATCTAGACGACCTGGTCTCTTCCTTTTATGCTCCTATTTTCCACATCACTTCCTGTCACTCCCTATTCTTCACAGAAACCAATGAAAGTCTTTCAATTTGCCTAGCACTGCCCAAGAGAGGGGCAGTAGCCTTTGGAGGTGTGAGCTTACTCTAGTAAGTGACTCGTGAAATCTCTTTCGTGAATATGGAACGATCTCTCCCCTATTTATTCTTTAGACTTTAGCCACCAGGAATGTATACACACTGCCCCACTTAAGAATTAAGTGGTGGTGGTGGGGGGAGATCTATGACTCATGTGAACTAGCAAGTGACAAATCAAAAACAACTAACTGCCCCTTGGGCAGTCCAAAGCAAGGTTAAAGCTGTCATTTGTCCATGTTTAATTGGAAGGTGAACACAGGATGTGATACAAAGAATTATCTTTTAATTATGATGGTAACTTCCTGTGAGGGGGATTCTGTCCTTTGAACTTGGCCTTGGAGGAGCTTGGGTTTGAGACCTCAGACTGCTTCCTTTTGGATTGTCACGTGGGTGAGTGAAAGGCTGGCTCCCTTTCCTTGGCTTTTCTGGAGGCACTAGCCTCCAAAGAGGCCTCTCTTCTTGGAGGAGGTCTCATGGCTAGAAGCCTTGTTTAATTAACCTCTGTGTCCCTGTTTTCTGGGGCCATGCCTGGTTCAGACCTTTGGACCAGGCTAGAGTAATTCTCTCTCTCTCTCTCTCTCTCTCTCTCTCTCTCTCTCTCTCT
>NC_058130.1:226285476-226311528 GCF_016433145.1 Gracilinanus agilis
TCTCTCTCTCTCTCTATCTCTATCTCTCTATCTCTCTATCTCTCTCTATCTCTCTCTATCTCTATCTCTCTCTCTCTCTATCTATCTCTTTCTCTCTCTTTCTCTCTCTCTCTCTCTCTCTCTCTCTCTCTCTCTCTCTCTCTCTCTGTCTCTCTCATTTTCCCTACTTTCACTTTTCCTATTTGTAAATAAACCTTCATAAAAGTCATTCTGACTTGAGTCTTTAATTTGGAATTGTGTAATCAATTCCTGGAGACCAAAACTCTTAAATATTCAGTCCAACTATAATTTTCCCCTTTACACTTACTTAATAGTAAGTAAGGGTACTTCAAGTTCTTGAGTTGATTAACTAAAAATAGACAAAGGGAGAGTTAATCCTATCTTCACAATACAAATATTCAAACTGATCTCACAGATATGGGTATTCCCAGAAATGACGCAAATTGAAACCTGACCTTGTCTGTCCCTCTTGTTTAATTCCTATCTGTCTCTTCCATTTGGTTTATTGCAGGGAATCCTCCTAATATGTTGGAGACCTTCTCACTCTCTGTTGACATCTTGGATATATCAGGGTCTCCACTAGTCATCTCCTGTTTTAGTCATATAATGAGCCTACTTTCATTGTTTTGCTCATGGATTTCAGTATTCAACAATCTTTGAATAAACATCTATTAAATTCTTAATATATGCTTCACATTGGAGATAGAAATACAAAGAACCAATCTATACTTTTGAGGAGCTTATATTCTAACCAAGGAAACAACTTAAATGTAGAGAAGTAGATAACAAAAAAGGATGATGACTTCCTTTAATTCACTTCATAATACCTTCTTCCTATAATAGATAAGAGGAGTTTAGATCTTCATACACAATGGCATCCAAACATCCTGCCATTTGAATTATGATTAGGAATCATAGGAATGGTACCAATAGTCATATTTTGCTTACAAATGTAAATCCTTACATCATCTCTGAACTTCTATGACCCCATAGCCTGTTCTCTCACTCCAGATAAATCAGGAGTAATCCTCATGACAATCAACACACAATTAAGAATTACTTCTTTTTCAGTTGTGACTGCTCTAAATTTAACCTTTGCATTCTTTTCTTCCCTTGTCTAAATGTACTAAATAATCCTTATTAAAGCCAAAGTGCACCTACAGAATGTATACACACATTCTATAATAATATAATACAGATGTATCTACATACATTTATATATGTATGTGTATGCATATATACACATGTGCATTAAAAAACTAATTGTTTGGCAAAATGGGCCAGTTTTGTTCTTAGCAATTATAACTAGATTATTTGCAATTAGATTGGTATTGGTGAAACTTAGAAAATACTCCAGGTGTGCTAAAAAAGTCAATAGGTTTATATATTTAAAGACAGCTTTGGAACTGGGTAACATCTGAGCTCAGCTTTTGCTCCATAGTATAACAATTCAATATTAGCATTCCTTGGAACTTCAGCCAATTAAGGTCCACTTCATATTTATGGAATTTAAAAATGGAGTTCTTGATAAAAAAAAATCTGCCAAATATTTCCACTTGAATTTTAGAATAGATAAATTATGGGTGTTTTTAGTTGAATAATTTTCGCAATTGTTCTTAGATTAGTTCAATAATTAAGTCCACTATTGATATCTGGAAAGACCAGTAATAACCCAAAATTACATATTTAGTGACTATTATGTAGCTAGTATAAAATTTGAAGACGCAGTCCACAAGAAATTAATGTCTCAATTAGTTACAAAAATAAGAGTAATACACATATGCGTTCCCTCAATAGGGTTGCTTGTCCAAATCCCATTAGCATTGGTGGGTCAGGTCTCTAAAGGATGGCTATTAGTAATGTTGTAATTTTATGGGTAATATTAAGGAACTGATTTTCTAGTCTTATCACTAATGAGCCCCCACCAATGTGCTTCCCATTGACAATCATATAATGTTTACATGATGGGAGTAGACCAAATCTAGCAAAGGAGACTGGGAAGTAGTGATTAAGTAAATTGGAAGAGAACTAGGAGAGAGTAGAATAGTCTCACAAAAAACTAGAAGAGAAAATATAAAACAAAAAGGTGACTGATAATGCCAAAGGCTGAAAAGAGGTCAAGAAGAATGAAGATTTCACACATATACTTGTAAATCAGGATTTGTTCAAAGAGGGAAGTGTGTGTGTGTGTTTATGTATAAATAAGAAAGAAATTTCAGAATTTCAAAAACATAAATTGAAGAACTCATAAATCTTTTAGGAGAGTGGTTCAGTGGATAGACATCCAAGCTTAGAGACAAGAGGTACTGGATTCAAATCTTGCCTCAGACACTTTCTTGCTGGTTATCTTGGACATGTCACATATTCCCAATTGCCTATATCCCTTAATACTCTCTGCCTTGAAACTAATACTTAGATAATTTCTAAGACAGAAGTTAAATGTTTTAAAAAAGGATTGGAAGGTCAGGAGAGTTGTACAAAACAAAATACTGAATTCTAACATGAGACATGAAGGGAAAATATGATGCTTTAAGGACTTCCAGTAAGGCACCAGGAAAAGGAAAACCTGTTTACATACTCTAAAAAATTTTCAGAGAGAAAATATCTGGAAATATTGGAAGTAGTCAGCAAAGTTTAGAGTATGACAATTGAAAGAATTTTAGCTCAGCAAGAAATGTTGTACATAATTTAGAACTGTAATATTAAAGAATATTTTTCACGAAGTAATATATTTAGAATATAGGTAAGATTGGATAGAACAAAAAAAGCACTTCAAATGACTCTGAAAATGCAGGAATTACAATCATGTTATGAGATTAAGCAATCTTAAAAACTGATAATATTGAGACAAACAGGAAAACTATATTATGCTTAAAAGTACCAAAGAATTTTAAAAAAATAATGTATATTTGTAATGGCATGCCAACTAAATTATTAAAAGAAAATCTAGGCAAATTTCAAAAAAGCACCAATCATAATATAAGAGTAAGAAGTCTTATTAATTATTCCTTTTACAAAATTCACTTCCTTATGACTCAGTTGCTTCTATAAAATTAGGGGATTGCACTTGATTTCCTCTAAGATCCCTTCTAGACTGAAACATTTGAACTCAATCAAACCATTAATCAATCAACAAATATTTAAGCTATTATTGTGTTTCAAGCCTTGAGTAAGGCACTAAGGATATTAACTTAAAAATAAAGTAACATCTACTCACAATGAGCTTACAACCTAACCTAGAGGCATAGGAAACCACTGGAATGGGTTGAATAAGGGAGATATATGGTCAGATTTACACTTATGGAAAATTACTTGGGCAGTAGTGTGTTGGATGGAATATAATGAGCAGGCACTTAAGAAAGGAAAACCAATTGGAATACTACTGTAATAACTTAGGCAAAAGGTGATAAAAAATTGAACTAATGTGGTAGTTTGTGGGTAAAGAGAAAGGGAAAGATATGAGACATACAAACAGCATGATCTTGCAAACAGCAAGATTTGACAACTACTTAGATATATAGTTAATGAAGAATGAGGACTCCAAGGTAATGCAGGATTATAGACCTGAAATATTGGAAATTTAGTGTTGCTTTGAACAGATAGCAAAGTTTAGAGAAAGGGAGAATCTCGAGGGAATGATAAGTTCAATTTTAGACTTATGGAATTTCAGATGTCTCTTTGATAAGAAACTGGCTTCTCTTGGCAGAGAAGTGATGAACTCGAGATTCAGAATGAGGAATAAATTTCTGGATTCCACCAATGTGTGGATTTTTTCCAGCCAATATCCAGTTTCAAATGTCCAATGTTAATTAAAGATCCAGCATTGAACCTTGAGGAGAGACTCAGGCTAGATAAATAGATCTAAAAGTCATCTGTATCAGGATGATAATTAAAAAAAAAAGTTTTCTGGCTCTTTTGAGGGCCAGATATGGCTCTTTCTGCAGGAGCCATAAAGTCAATTTTTTTTTTCAGACGCTGTTACAGGAGCACGCACTGTGAGCACTGTACAGCTCTCATGAAATTACATTTTAAAAAATGTGGCGTTTATGGCTCTCACGGCCCAAAAGGCTGCCGACCCCTGCCCTACATCTATCTGTAATGGATAACATATTTCATCATTGGTCCACTGGAATGATGAATGGTAATTGCATTGTTCTTATTCCTTACAAAGTTGTTGGTTCTTACAATGTTCTTATTATTTAAATTATTCTCCTGCTTCTGTTCACTTTCTTCTTCATAGGCTTTCCAAAGTCCCTAAAGTTCTTCATTTTTATAATATTGATGATATAGTATAAATTATTCTATTGGTTCTGCTTACTTCATTCTGCATGAATTTATGGAACTCAATGTGTGCCATTTGATTGTTAACATTTTAATTTATTGTTTATTTTTTAACATTATTTTTTTTTTAAATTTTGATCTCCAAAGTCTTTCCCTCCCTCCAACACTCTCCCAGATTTACTGAGAAAGCAAGCAGTATGATATCAATTATACATGTGAAACATTACCATGTCAGTTGTATTACCAAAAAAAAGAAAGAAAAAGAAAGTGATAAAATCATATTTCAATTTGCACTCAAAATCCATCATTTCTCTCTCTGAAAGCATTTTGTTCTCATGATCCTTCTGGAATTGCTTTGGATCATTGTATTGATCAGAGTAGTCAAGTTTTTCACAGTTGATCATCATTACAACATTGCTGCTCCTGTGTACAATGATCTCCAAGACCTCCCACCCCCCAGCTTTGCCATTTCCCATAGCGCAAAAGTAGTTCATCAAAATAATGTCACAACTTATTCAGCTATTCCCCAAATGATGAGCATACCCTCAGTTTCCAATTCCTAGCCATCACAAAAAGAACTGCTATAAATTTTTCTGTACATCTTCCTTTTTCTATGTCTTTGGGATATGGTAATGATATTTCTGGGTCAAAGAGTACCCACAATTTTATAGCCCTTTGAGCATAATTCCAAACTGTTCTCTAGAATGGATAAGTCAGTTCACTATCCACCAATATTTCATTAATATCCCTATTTTCCCCTCATCCCTTCAGCATTTGTATTTCTGCTGTGTGAGGTGGTACCTCAGAGTTGTTTTAATTTTCAATTCTCTAATCAATAGTGATAGAGTTTTTTTCATAATACTGTGGATAGTTTTGATTTCTTCTTCTGCAAATTGCTTGTTCATATTATTTAACTATTTATAAATTGGGAAATGGGTCTTATTTTGATAATTTTGACTCACTTTTATATTCATATATATTTGAAAACTGTGACCTCTTTCAGAGCAACTTGCTATAAAATATTTTGATATTACTTCATTTTCTATGGTACCTTTTAGAGTAATTTAGTTTCCATGATTTTCTCTTTTAATTAGGTCTATTTTTGTCTTTGATTTATCTGAGATTATGTTTGTTACTCTTTCCTTTTTTATTACAGTAAAAGTTGAATTAGATTCTGTTCTAGCCCTTTATTTAAATTTTTTCTCTTTTCAAGTGAGCATCTAGTAAATGACATATTGTTGGATTCTGATTTCATATCTATTCTATTATCTGCTTCCATTTTATAGGTGATCAGGTTATCCCCTTCATATTCATGATTATTATTAATTGTATATTTTCCTCCATCCCATTTTCTGTTTCTTTCTCTCTCTTTCTCTTGTCTTTCTTCAAGTCCATTTTGCTTCTATGTCCCCCCTAATCCACCCTCCCTTTTATCATCCCTCCATCCTTTCTCTTGACCCATTTCCCTCCCATTTCCCTATTGAATAAGTTACATTTCTATATATCACTGAATGTATCTATATATTCTTCCCTCTTTGAGTTAATTCCCATGAGAGTGAGGTTCAAGCATTGCCTGCCACCACCCTTACTACCCATCCACTGTTGAAGCTCTTGCTTGAGTACATCTATTATGTGAGAAAATTTTTTTCCCATCTCACTTTCCTTTCCTCCTTCTCCCAGAGTATCCCACTTTCTTGCCCTTCAGTTTTTTCAGATTATCCCAACATAATCAACTCACATCCATTGCCCCATCTATGTAAAATTCTTTTCATTGCCCTAATAATGATATTATTAGGAGGTCTAGGATATATACACATATATATGCATAAACATATGCATATATATCCCAGAACTATATATATATGTATATATATATATGGAAAATCTTCCTACATAGGAATGTAAACAGTTTAATTTTTTTGAATCAGTTCTGATCTTTGCATCAGGAATGGTTGGAAGTCCCCTATTTCATTAAATATTAATTTTCCCCCAAAGAATTATATTCAGTTTTCCTAGATAGGGTATTCCTGGCATTTAATTCAGGCTCATTTACCTTCTGGAATATCATATTCCAAATCACCCACTTTTTTAACATGGAAATTGATATTTAATGAAATAGAGGACTTCCAACCATTCCTGATGAAAAAACTAGAGCTAAATAGAAATTTTGACATACAAACAGCAGACTCAAGGGAAATAAAAAATAGGTAAGCATAAAAGAGTAATCTTAAGGGACTTAATATACCAAAAAAAAAGAGATTGAAGAAAAATTAAAAGATCTTTCATATTGAAAAATATTTATATCAGCTCTCTCTATGGTGGTTATTGGGGAATGAATGAATAAGTCCTAAAAACACAGTTTAACTCATGGGAATTAATTAGATTGTCAAGAGAATAAATATAGAGGAAGAAGAGAAACAGCTTGATGAACTCCACAAATTGGAGCTATGAGCTAGCAAAGGAGAATCACAGAAAGATAAATAAGAAGAAAACTAGAGAACTAAACAAACTATTGCATAAATTATATTTGACAGTTCTAATGGTTGCTTCTGAATGGAAATATTAAGGAATATGAATATTCCCAGTTTTTTGATATGAGGAATCATAAACAAATGTTTTAAAAGCAAATATAACAAGCACACTTCATATCAACAATAAAACAATAAGCTACCATTAACAATTATTTGAGGAAGTAAAAGAATGGCTATATAAGGAAAATATTGAACTAAATGAGATCTGAGTTATGACTTCATCAATAATTTTGGGTCAAAGTCATATAAATTTGATATCAGTAATAAAAATGCATTAAGAAGAATGTTAACAATGAAATGGCATAACAAAGCTTATAGGATATAATAAAACAAAGTTGCTAAGTGAAAATGTATATCTTTAAAATATACATAAAAAAAATAGATAAAAAGGAGAAAGGAGAAATGATGACCTTAAATTACAACTAAAAGGACTTAGCAACTCTAAAAGCACAAAAGAGGAAACTGACAATTGGAATAAAAATAAAGAAATTTGAAAACAAAAAGTCTTAAAAACAAATAAAACTAAGAGCTATCTTTTCTTTAAGTCTAGAGTGGGGATGATATTAAATTGAAAGGAAGTGATGGAATAGTTTTTAAATTAAATAGAATATAGAAGAAACTAAATCAGTCTTACACTTAAAAATTCAAGAATACAAAATATTAGAATGGGTAAAGTGCTTTTATTAAAAAAAATAATTTATTCAAATCCCTTAATTTTTTTTCTACAGATGAAGAATCTGTGACCCTGGGAAGATAGTAAATATCAGATCTATGCTACACTGTACTAGCAATTCCATAAGCAGTTAATATCTTCCTATACTTTTGACAGCCCACAAGTAAAGTTCCATGGTTATGATTCAGGTTGGTTATTCAGTAAAGCAAGCCACATCCTGGAAATGTCATGTTAAATGCACGAGAGGCTCACATTAATTTCAGCACACAGCACACTATTGGGGCAGAAGGAGGGAGATTTTCTGTGAAATCCTGAACACCATCTTGGCCTCTTCAAGGGGAATGTCCTGGGAATTTCATGAGAGGCATGAAATTACTGTCTCATTAGTGCATTATTTATTTTGAGGAAGTATTCAAGCTTGTTCAGCCTCTCTCATTCACATGGCTGGATAGCCAGTATAATGGGAATAACATTAATTTGATTTTTTTATAGGGATGATTTTCAATTTGAACTACTTTCAAGTTGTGAAATGAGTCTGAATAGATTTATAGGAGAATAGGGTAGGGGGGAGCATCATGTAATCTTAATTTTTCAAAAGTTCTACTGGTGTGCAAAACATTCTTTCTCTCCTCCAGACCCATCACAAGGAAAAATAACATGTCACCATCCTCCCACCCCCTAAGCAAATTAGCAAGACAAATGTTAGCAAATAGCTCTGTATACTCACCATTATTTACAAGGGGGATAGAGAAGATGAAGCTATGAAATAAATCACACTGACAGTTCAATCAAAGGAAATCAAAATATATTATTCATGCTGCTTCTTCTGACTTGGAAAGAAACTGGACAGAGTAAGCCAAGTATGTACTCCTGTGTTTTATTTACCCATAATAATCATTTGGTTTCCAGAGTTGCCACTGTCTAATGAAGTCTATGAACAAAGCAGACATTATTTTTGAGGTGAACCAATAATCATTTATGCCCAGCATTGTATATACTCAACATATGTATCACAAGCTAATTTTCCCACAAGAAATGTTTTACTTTAAAATATGTTTATAAAACCTTTCAGATACTGGTTTTAGCAAGGAGGAGGGGCACTAATCTCAGCATATGGAATGCTCCTGGGAGAAAGAAGAGTAGCAGTACTGAAATTTTGGATCAGGAAAAAAAGAAAATAAAATTATTTTTTCAAAGAAAAAAATTGTACTTGTACACTATTGTCAGATATCTAATTTCATGTTTGATATTTTAGGAGGGAAAATACTATTATCATGACAATTTTTTTCTTCCATAAATAACCTTGGCACCTTTTCTGGAAGAATGTTTGGATAATTCTATGCTAGACTCTATCAGGGATCCTGGTTAGGCGTGCTATGGCTTCTAACTAAAACATGTTAACAGTTGTATTGAGGGGAACATGACATATAGATGATATGTAAAACTTAGAGGTTACTGCTGCTTCAGTACCCTCAGAAAATTATATAAGGTAAAGATCCCTTTGCCCTAGTGTAATCACACTCCGAGAACATCAGTTTCCTTATATAATGAGAGAGTTGGACTAGATGACTTCTAAGGTCTCTCCTAGCTCAACTTTCTATGAATTTGTTACCTGAATTCAAGTCTTCATATAATTAAATTCTGAGTTGAATCATCCAGTCACTAAAGGATTACTAGTTCAGAAAAAGGAGAGATACTGCAGAGACAGAATAGCAGAAAAGTATTCGTGAAATAAGTTAGATTTTATCTGACCTTTTAAGAATGGGTTAGTTTACATGTAATTAGGAAATATTAAATGATAAAAATAAAAAGATATTTAAAAAGAATAGGTTGGACAGTTTAAAAGAATACACGGGGTAATCTAGTCAAGAGAAATACAGCATGAGAAAGAAATACAAAGGAGTATTCATTGTCACCCAGTGTATCCCAAAAACAATAGTTTTGTGTAGATTGTGCCATCTAATATTGGGGGTTAATCCAGAATGGTCAATTCTCACTTTGCCTCAGTGCCTCCAATCTCTTGTCAATTCTTAGAAGATAATCAACACAAAACTAGGTCATGTCTAGATTTCTCCAAATGTGGGCAACATGGCCTCAAGTTCCTATCTGAGCACTCAAACTGCTGAAAATAAAAAGAATGCAAAAAATTCACAAGAGCTCATAAACATTTATAGAAATACATACAGAAATCAACCCAGAAACAAATACAGAACAGAACTAAACTTGGGGTAGTTATAGAATCAAACCTTTCATAGTCTAGTAAATCTGTCTTTCCCACAGGTTCCTATACTGGTCCCTTAAGACTAAGAGTAGAACTCTGTGAGATCTTTTACTTAACTCTGTGTAGACAATGTGTCTCTTTTTTTCACAACATGATGAACAGAGTAATATGTCTTATATGATAATATATGTATAGCCTATATAATATTGCCTGCCTTCTTGGAAAGGGGAGGAGGAGAAGGAATGAGGCATAGATTTTTGGACATAAGTAATGTGAGTATCTGTTTCTTTTGGATTAGCATATTTTTATAATTTATTACATATTTATAACAAAAGAAAGGAATTCTGTTTTTCCTAAGGAACATATTAATCAAGTAATAGAAAAAAGGTTCCAGATTGAGTTGTCTAAAACAAAAGAAGTATTGTATTTTACCCTTTCTCTTGATAAAGAACACAGATTCACACTATATGTTCATTTGAAAGTATATTCTAACATTCAAAAAGCTATGGAATATGGCTTTTCAATGAAAAACTGTTTAAAAAAAGATTCATAGAAGAACTCTGTTGAATATTCTCTCTGGAAGATCAGTATCCTTTAGTAGATGCTGAACTAATAATTTCTTCCCATTGTATCTGTAGAGTCTAAATAAGGCATTATCCTAGTAGAAGAGATACACTTTATTTACCAAGTTGAGGTCTCATGCTCTTTCTTTTCTTCTCCTACCCCTTAGGATAGGAAAATGATTAATTCAGTACTATTCTAATCTAATTACTCTTATGGGGCCATGGTGTCATCCCTTCAGTATTTCTTGTCTCTTCCACAAACTTGTTTCTATCATGATTAGACAAAATCTCCCCTAAAACATACCAACAGTCCTCAAAATCTGGGTCATGTGCTTTAACAAATGCATGAAAGATCTTAACAAATTTACCAGCATCATTATGAAAGTTTGGGATTTTCCTTTTCAAGTTCTCCACATCCTCAGTCCTAAATCTAGTATGCCGTCTCACATGAAAAATCCCATCATCCCTCACTACCGGAAGGTCACGTAGGGGAAAAAGGTTAATTGGTTTGTCCCCCTTATTTAATGCCTTTTGTTCCAATTCTGCCTTAGAAAGTTCAGATTTAACACCTTTACCATCATTCCTTCATTATCTTCATTTTTTTCCTTCAATTATCATACCTTCAATTACCTTCATTACCATATTTATCATCATTACCAGGATCTTGACCATACCCATTGTCCAGAAACTCATCTTTTTTCATGTATAATTAAATATTGTTAACCTGAATCTGCAATAACTTCGTCATGATTTTCAATTCAGATTCTTTAGTAAACCACTGAGTTATAACCTTAAGTGTGTATACATTTTATCAAACACTGCATCCTACATATAATATAGCCACACAACAAAATCAATGGTATGTGTGCCACCATGTCTAGTAATGTTATCTCCCACATTGGTATTATTTTCTCAAAATCAAGCCTGATTTTTATATATTTAGGAATACCTTTCAATGCAAAAGAAAGAGTATCCCACAACAGATTCCACAACAGCATTATACACTCCTGCACTATGTCTTCCATTTTTATCACACTTGGTAATGTACCAGTGGTATAGTACTCCACTACTATACAAATAATTAACTAAAACACAGAACAGTAATCACACAAAAAACAATACCAAAACAACAAACCAAGAACAGTAAAAACACCCAAAGGGGGAAAAAAAGGAGAAAAACCACTCCCGAGGAAAAAAACAAAAAACAAAAAACAAAAAACCCTTTTTCTGGGACTATTTCAGCCTTGATAGTAAATTGGCTTCACTCAGAGATTTTATCAATGAACTTGCGGGGAGGGGGAGGTAAGCAGTTCTGAGTAGCTGGGTTCAGAAGGGTGAGTAGGAGACAGGAATGGACAATAGGTGGGGACTTAACAAGCTGGGAAATTGGGTTTGGCAGTTTGGGAAATGGCAGTTGACGGGAGTAGCTATTGGGCCTTAACTGCTACACTGACCCACCTCACCTAGCCAGGGAATCAGAGAAACTGCAAGTAAATGACATTGACAAGAGGGCTTATAAACACAGGTTTAATTAAAGAAAACTATAGTCTAAAGAAGGGAAAAGAGGGTTCTATTCTACCAATCTATGGGCAAGCCTCAGGGACAGGAAATGGACTTATCTACACTGAACTAGAAACTATAGCAGGGCAGGGCACAATGGAGATCAGGATGGAAAATAAGATCCTCATTGCTGAGTCCTGTCAAAATCCAGTGATGGTACAGCTTTCTCAGGTCTTCAGCCACTACTCCTTCAGTTGGGTAAGTCAGGGAGCTAAACTAACCTGAGCTGACCAGCAACTCAGGTTAGGTTTCAAAG
Organism: Gracilinanus agilis; assembly: GCF_016433145.1. Lineage (NCBI taxonomy): Eukaryota > Metazoa > Chordata > Mammalia > Didelphimorphia > Didelphidae > Gracilinanus > Gracilinanus agilis. Next base: position 226,297,562 of record NC_058130.1, read on the forward strand.
TCTCAACCTAACCTCCCACAGGTAAATGACTTTCCTCTTTCTGGATATCAAGGTATCAGGATACAAACTCCACTTCCTCTGAGGTCTCCCAGGGGGTCAGTTACAACTTGTCCCCAGCCACCATGGAGTCCCTCTCAGAGAGGGAAGCAACACTTCTTGCTTCCCCATTCCATTTAGAATCCTTCAGCCCTGCCTGCTAAGTCTCCTAAATACTCATTTGTTCGTCTTCCTCACAACACTTCCAAAGAATTATTTTGTAGTACTAGAAAAGAAATCATAAAATTCATCTAAAAGAACAAAGGGTCAAGAATATGAATCAATGAAAAAAATTGTGAAGGAAAGTGGCCTAGCAGTGCTAAATTTCAAACTATATTACAAAGAAGTAATCTTTAAAACAATATGATATTAAGAAACAGAGATCAGTCAGTGGAATAGAATAAATCACAATAAACAATAGTAAATTAACATAGCAATATAATTTTTGATGAACTCAAAGATATAAGATGTTTGGGTAAAAACTCATAATTTGACAAAAATTACTGGGAAAATTGGAAAGCACTTGGGCAGAAACTAAGAATCAACCAACATTTCACAATGTATATCAAGATAAGGTCAAAATTGATAAATGAATTAGACATTAAGTGTGATGATATTAGTAAATTTGGGGAACATGGAGTATTTTACTTGTCAGCTCTATGCAAAACAGAAGAGTTTATGATCAAACAAGAAATAGAGAGTATCATGAGAAGTAAAATGGATAATTTTGATTACATGAAATTATTTAATAGAAGCAAAACTAATGCAGTCAAATTAGAAGGAAAAAGAAACCTGGGAAAAGTTTTTAGTGCATGTCTCTGATAAAGACCTCAATTATTAAATATATAGAGAACAAAGCCAAATTGATAAAAATTAGAGCCATTTTCCAACATATAAGTGATCAAAGAATACCAATAAGCAATCTTCAGAAGGAGAAACCAAAGCTATCTATAGTCATATAAAAATATTCTACAATGCTCTGGATGACTATTGATTGCAGAAATGAAAGTTAAAACAACTCTAAGATACCACCTCACACCTATCAAATTGGTTAACATTCTCTATAAATTTAAGAAATTAGAGTTTTACCAGAGAAATTTATTATAAAACTTCCCCCACACACACAGTTTGTTATTTCTCTTCTAATCTTGGTTACATGGGGTTTGTTTCTACAAAAGCCTTTTAATATAGTCAAAATTATTCATTTTACATCTTACAGTGCTTTTTATTCATTTGATCAAAAATTCTTCCCTTCTCAATAGATCTATCAAGTAAACTATTTTACATTCCTCTACTTTGCTTATGGTACCATTCTTTTTTTTTTTTTTTAACCCTTAACTTCTGTGTATTGGCTCCTTGGTGGAAGAGTGGTAAGGGTGGGCAATGGGGGTCAAGTGACTTGCCCAGGGTCACACAGCTGGAAAGTGTCTGAGGCCAGATTTGAACCTAGGACCTCCTGTCTCTAGACCTGACTCTCAATCCACTGAGCTACCCAGCTTCCCCCTGTACCATTCTTTATATCTAAATCGTATACCCATTTTAACCATATCTTGGTATAGGTCTATACCAGTGATGGCGAACCTTTTAGAGATGGAGTGCTGGGCCTCACCCCCACCTCCTTCAGAGGCCTAGTGCCTCTCCCCACCATTTTGCCGCCCCAAGTCTCCCTACTTACCCCAGACAGGGAAGGAGGAAGCGCTCCCACTGGGCTGCTGGGCAGAGAGGCAGAGAAGTGAGGAATGTCCTCAGGCTGGGTGAATGGAGGGAGAGGAATAGCTCTACCCCAGTCTCTCTATCTTTCTAGTAATGAATGCCAGCTGGTGACTGTAGGCATGCCCATAGAGATGGCTCTGTGTGCCCTTTTTGGCACATGTGTCTTAGGTTCACCTTCACTGGTCTATAGTTAGTTTCTATCCTACTGTTTTCTAGTTTTCCCAGTAGTTTTTGTTAAATATTGAATTCTTATCCCCAAAACTAGAGTCTTTGGGTTTATCAAATACTAGGTTGCTACGGTCATTTACCCCTGTATATTGTATATCTAGTCTATTCCATTGATCTACCATTCTATTTCTTAGCCAATACCAGACTGTTTTGAGGATTACTGCTTTATAGTACAATTTGAAATTTGGTACTGCTGGGTCCCCTTCCTTCACATTTTTTTTCACTAATTCCTTTGACATTCTTGAACTTTTATTCTTCTAGATTATTTTTTTTTATTTATTCTAGTTCTATTCTATAAATAATTATTTGGTAGTTTAATTGGTATGGTACTATTTTAGTAAATTAATTTAGTTAGTGTTGTCATTTTTATTATATTAGCTTGGGCTACTCCTGAGCAATTGATACTTTTCCAAATGGTTAGATATGACTTTATTTGTATGACTAGAGTTTTGTATTTGAGTTCATATAATTTCTGTGTATTGCCAGTAGATTCCCAGGTATTTTATATTGTCAGGGTTATTTTAAGTAGAATTTCTCTTTTTATCTCATGCTGTTTTATCTTTTTATCTGATGCTTTGTTGATAATATATAGAAACAGTGATGATTTATGGGGCTTATTATGTGTACTACAACTTTGCCAAAGTTATTAATTATTTCAATTAGCTTTTTAGTTGATTCTTGAGGATTCCTTAAGTATATCATCATATCATCTGCAAAGAGTGATAGTTTAGTTTCCTCATTGCCTGCTTTAATTCCTTCAAATTTTTTCTCTTATACTAAAGTTAGCATTTCTAGTACAATATTAAATAATCATGGTGATAATGGGCAGCTATGCCTCACCCCTGATCTTATTGAGAAATATTCTAACTTATCCCCATTGCAGATAATACTTGTTAATGGCTTTAGGTAGATTCTATTTATCTTAAGGACTGGTCCATTTATTCCTATGCTTTCTGGTATTTTTAATAGGAATGGGTGTTGTATTTCGTCAAAAGCTTTTTCTGTATCTGTTGAGATGATTATGTAATTTCTCTTAGTTTTGTTATTGATATAGTCAATTATGCTGATAGTTTCCCTAATATTAGATCAACCCTGAATTTTGGGCATAAATACCTATGAACTTTAAAAGGAGATTGAAGAATATTTTTTTAATCTCGTTATTTTTCTTACCCCCTTTATTTGGTTGATGCTTTCTTTTGCAAAAAAGCTAATATGGAAATAGGTTTTATATGATATCACTTTTATAATAGAGTTCAAATTGCTTGCCTTGTCAAAGAGGGAATAAAGGGGATAGAGAGAATTTGGAACCAAAAAATGTCAAAAAAGATTTTTTTATGTCATCTGGAAATATTTAGCAAAAGAAACCAAAAAAATACTCTTTTTTAAAAGAAGACTACAAAGAAAACAGAGGCAAGACTAGAGAGGTAGAATAATATAGTTTTAATGAGATCCTTAGACATTTGTGTTAGTCAGCAAAACAGATCACTAGAATAAAAGTCTGAAGTTCTTGTCTTGGTTCTCATTTACTCATTTTGTAACCTTCAGTCAGGCATTGACCTTTCTTATAATTCCCCTAAGCTATTTCACATGTACATATATGTGAAAAAATAAAATAATGTGGGTAGAAGCAGTCTGAGTATAAAAAATAGAAAACTTTGAAGAAATTAAAGGAAACATTTTCTATTATTAGTCTCTTCTTATATATGGGGAAGCTAACAAACAGGGAGTTAGTTGGGGCAAAGCTAGAAACAGCTGGAACTAGGACTCAGATATCCCAATAGTGATGCCGCTCTCTGCTTTCCCATGCCAGTGGAAAATAAATTGCCAGAAAATATTGTGTATATCAATTGCTTCTTTTTTGTCTGGGTGGTGACCATTTTCCTCTTCCTTTTTTGTCCTATAGGGGGAAAAACCTACCATTTGCTGGTATGCCTGGTACATCTGAATGAATACTAGATTCCTGTCAAGTGTAAAACAAAATGCCTCTAATGTGAGCCTTGGGGGAGTGGAAGAGGGAAGGAAGTTGGAGGGTACAGAATAAAGTGGGATCATTACATGTTCAACCCATACTGAGAAAAACATGTTTTTAAGTAGGACTGGGGTTGAGGTTGGGTGTGGGTAGTCAGGGGACAGATTGTTTCAAAATACATCAGGAAGAAAGTATGGTCTTCTCCAAGAAAACAGATGTGTACTTGTGTATACAAGGGCAAAAACAAATCCCCAATGATCCTGCCTGCACACAGTCTCTTTGATGAAGGAAATGTTACTAATTTAAAACCATTTTGGAAGGTACGTCCTGACTCAATGGCAAATCACCATAATTCTCTAGAGAGCATGGTTAATTGCTAAGCACTGCCCTCTGAACAGAAAAAAAAAATAAAGAAAAGTACAAGTAAGGAAGGTTTCTGTCTTTGCAAGTAGGCTCTAGGAGTATTTAGCAGTTTTTGACAGATGCCACACTTGACTGATTATTATATGACTCTCTATATAAAGTGTAACACTTGAACACCTTCCAACTAACAGGGCACATCCCACAAGGGGAAAGCTTACCCCAGGTTCGAGGTACTCTGTGGGTCTATATCCCCTAAAGATCATAGCTCACAAGCCCCTATCGATGTGTTTGATTTAATTACTCATCAGATATAATTAGTTCAAAGCAAAGATATTTAACGAAATGACAGTGAGAAGAAAAATTATAAAACATGTTCTCAGTAAACCTGGACACCTCTATCTCCTGTGTAAGAGCAACATAAATAGAAAATATTAAGACAAGGCACACAAAAAGAAGGGCATAAATGCAAAGAATATACATCACTGGAAAATATATAGAGAAATGTGCATACAAAGGCCTGGGCACATGAGTGGAGGAATGTACATATGTGTAGTCAAGGCACAAATATGGAGAACTTACTCCTAAGATAATGCAGGATCTCTGATTTCTTCAATGTTCTCCTTGCTAGACCTGTTCCTTATTGGTTTCATAATCTTCATTGGATGTAGCTTTGCTGAAGTCTCTTCTGGACCTTATTCCCTTGGACACTGCTTGGCTGGACCTATAAGCCTCTGCTGGATTGTATCCTCACGGTTTGGGTTCCAATGAAATCCTTGGCTCTTCCTTCAAGGGAATAGTTCATGCAGCCATGTTTTTTCAGCTCAAGTAAAGACCAGATACTTTTTGTAGCTCTTTGAAGAAAGAAGAAAACCATTGATTGATTGGGAAACAGAAAAAAATGTCTCCTCTCATATTCTCCTATTTTTTTGCCTTTGAGCCTTGGCTCTGAGGCAGGACATTCTTTGTGTCAAGTGCCAAGTCATTTAAACCAAAAAGCAGGGTCTTCTGGACCAGTTTATGTGTTCAGATTTAGTCTTTTCCTCCTGGTCCAGGGGTATGTATGTCAAGCACTTCACTTCAGTTTATGGTGAGCATTTCAATAGAGCTCTGTTTTATAGATTATAAACCAGATTGTATTTATTTGCCCAATTGATATCAAATGATTCACAGGCTGAGGATTCCCCAGTTTTCAAATCCTTATGTCTTTTCTATTCCACTATGGATGAAGGGAAAGACATAAAGAACATTGTTTCTTCTCCTTGCTTTGTCTTGTTCCTGGCCTTTTCATGTACAATCTTGTACAAAGCCTTCCTGGATTCTGTGGTAAATACATCTTTATATCAGGAATCTCACTTAGTAGATGTTTGAAGATTTCCCCTTATTTACCTCTTTCATTCCACAACTACAGGGGAATGGCATCAGGGGAAAGTGACAGCAAGGGATATCTGAAATGAGGCTCTTTTTGTAACTGAAAAATGTTCAAAGATATGTGCTATATAATAATGATAATAATATGTAGTGATTTTGAAGTTTTCCAAATACTTCCACATGTGTTATCTTATTTGGGTCTCAGAACAATTCTTCAAGGCAGGAAAAATAGATATTAGTATCCTATTTGATACCCAATTTGGAAAGAATTCTTGACTTTGATTTTTGAGGAAAGGAATACCTTCCACCATCACATTTGTAGTAAATCCTTGAGAGTTTCCTGAGGCCAAGGAGGTTATGAAATCAGAGGTTGATACAATTAAAAAATTAATGTTAGAAGTCTTGCCCCTGCCCTCATTGGACAGATGTGGAAGTTGAGGTTCGGAGGAGGTGATGATGTGGAAATTCAAGGACACACAGTAAAAGGCCAACTTGGAATTAGAATGGCAGTCTCCCCCTTACAAAGTCAAGTCCACATCTATTAAGTACTTACTATGTGTCAGGCATTTCCCTAAGCACTGAGGATACAAGGAAAGGGAAAAACCACAGTTTAAGAAGGAAGTTGATGTAAACAACTATTTACAAACTAGTATAGACAAGATACATTGGAGATAAGGAGCAGAAGGAAGGTATCAGCATTAAAAGAGAATAACAAAAGCTTCTTGTAAAAGGAGGCATTTATCTTAGACCTGAAGGAAACTAGGGAAGCTAGGACACAGAGATGAAGGAGAGAATTCCAGGCAAGGAAGACAAGCAGAGAAAACATCCAGAGTCAAAATATGGAGTGTCTTTGATAGCTTAGAAGGCCATTGTCACTGAAGTACAAGACTCTTTCTAATGTACATGTAGTCTTTTGTTTTCATATCTTTTATTATATTTTTTCCAAATACATGTAAAAATAATTTTATCATTTTTAAAAATGTTGAGTTCTAAATTCTCCCTCTGTATCCTTTCCTTCCCTCCCTCCTAATTGAGAAGGCAAGTAATTTGAAATAAGACATATAATACATTTAATCTTTAAGAAAACTCATTATTCACATTAAGTTCCTCTCACAAAAGCATTCCCTCAATTTCCCACTATATGCCTTGACCTCAAGACTTTTTCCACATTCTGTACTGTAAGCATATTGTTTATAAGAAATACATGGAAACAAGGCAAATTATATCCTTAAACTTAAAGTATTTTTTAGTCTCCTTTTCATCTGAGTACAAGTAATTCCTAAGGGCTAAGGGATTTCAGAGAGACTTCATTTGGAAAGAATTCTCCAGGAAACATCTTCAATTCAAAGTGAGTTTTAAACAGGGTTTCAAATGACAGAGATAAAATATATTAAGTGTTCAACATATACAAGGCACTGTGCTAAGTATTTGATAAATATTATCTCATTTAAGGCTTACAACAATCCTGGGGAGGTATGGGCTATGATTATTCTCCATTTGAGGAAATTTAGGCAGATGAAGGTTGTCACTTACCCAGTATCACACAACTATAAGTATCTGAGGCTGGATTTGAATTCATATCTTGTAGACTCCAGACCCAGCTCTCTAGCCACTGAGCAACCTAGTTCCTCATGGAAGAAGGTGATAAACACCAAATGGTTGAGGAGATGGAAAAAGGAAAGATGGATTTCAAGTTAATAGCATAGGAATAGGAAACAGGACTGGATAGTTAATTTTAATAGTATGTGGTGTGAGGAAATTCACTCTACAAATGCAAATGGGAACTTTCTTAGCAATATATAGTCTTTTTGTTTGCTTGTTACTTTGAAATACTCAGTTAACTCTCTCCCTCCTTCTCCTCCCCTATTAAAGAAGACATCATTTGATGAAAAAATATATGTACATATAAAACAATATCTTATTTCTATTTATCAGTTCTTTCTCTGGAGGTAGAAATACATGTAATTCTTCAAACAATATTTCTGTTGATCTGTATAATGTTGTCTTGACTCTGCTCATTTCACTCTTCATAATTTCATGTAGGTCTTCTCTTGTTTTTCTAAAGTCAACCTGTTTGTCATTTCTTATGGCAAAGTACTATTCCACTACATAAATCATCAACATTTTTGTATATCACTAACAATGTTCTATAGGAAGAGATAGTAAAGGGTAAATCCATTTAAATTAGCCATAGATAGAATAAAATTCCTGAGAGTATATCTGCAAAAACAAATCCAAAAACTATATGCATATAAACATAAAACACTTATTATACAAATTAAGTCAGATTTAAATAATTTGATGTTAATTTTTCATGGATGCGCAAAGTCAATATAATTAAAATGGCAATCTTACCTAAACTAATCTACATATTCAACAATACTCCAATTAAATAACCAAAATTATTTCATTGAATTGGATCAAATAAAATTTGTTTGGAAAAACAAATTCAAGAATTAATAAAAAGGATATAGTCTTTAAATAAACATACACATATATGCATACGTATTCATATATACATATATTTAATATATATGTGTTACGCTGGATGAGTGCTAACTTGAAATCAGAAAGTCCTGATTTCAAATTTGGCCAAAGATACACTAACTTGCTGTATGATTCTGGGCAAGTTGCTAAAGTATGTTTCCCTCAGTTTCTTTATCTTTAAAATAAGCTGGACTCTGGGAAAGGAAAGATTTTAAAACCAAGCAAGAATTAGGAAAAATTACAAAATGTAAAATAAAGAATTTTGACTACATTAAACTAAAAAGTTTTTGTACAGACAAAACTAATGCTACCAAAATTAGAAGGGATGCAACAAATTAGGAAAAAATCTTTATAACAAAAAACTCAGACAAAGGGCTAATTACTGAAATATACAAGGAGCTAAATCAATTGTACAAAAAATCAAGGCATCCTCCAATTGATAAATGAGCAAGGAACATGAATAGGCAATTTTCAGATAAAGAAATCAAAACTTTCAACAAACACATAAAAAAGTGTTCTAAATCTCTAATAATTAGAGAAATTGCAAATCAAAACAAATCTGAGGTCTCACCTCATACCTAGCAGATTAGCTAAAATGACAGCAGGGGAGAGTAGTGAATATTGAAGGGGATGTGGCAAATTTGGGACATTAATGCACTGCTGGTGGAGTTGTGAACTGATCCGTGGCAATTTGGAACTATGCTCAAAGGGCTTTAAAAGACTATCTGCCTTTTGATCCAGCCATAGCACTGCTTGGTTTGTACCCCCAAAGAGATAATAAGGAAAAAGACTTGTACAAAAATATTTATAGCCATGCTCTTTGTGGTGGCAAAAAAAACTGGAAAATGAGAGAATGTCCTTCGATTGGGGAATGGCTGAACAAATTGTGGAACTGTTAGTGATGGAATCCTATTGTGCTCAAAGGAATAAAGAACTGGAGGAATTCCATGTGAACTGGAATGACCTCCAGGAATTGATGCAGAGTGAAAGGAGCAGAGCCAGAAGAATGTGGTACACAGAGACTGATACTGTGGTACAATCAAACATAATGGACTTCTCTACTACTAGCAATGCAAGAATACAGAGCAAGGCTGAGGGACTTATGAGAAAGAAAACTAGCCACATTCAGAGGAAGAACTGTGGGAGGAAAAACACAGAAGATTTAAAACAACTGCTTGAACACATGGGCTGATGGGGATATTATTGGGGATGTAGACACTAAACAATAACTCTAGTCCAACTATCAATAATATGGAATTAGGTCTTGATCAATGATACATATAAAACCCAGTGGAATTGTGTGTCAGCTAAGGAGGGTTGGGGGGGGGGGGTTGAGGGAGAGGGAAAGAACATGAAACATGTAACTATGGGAAAATATTCAAAAGAAAAAAGAAATAAATTTAAAAAAAGAAATAAAATAAGAACATGATTCTATAACAGAAAGGGATAGTATGGTTACATTTATTTATCCATTTTTTCTTAAATATTTGACTATTACTACATGGGTAACATCTGACTTCATTTAGATTGTTCACCATTGTACTCATTAAATTGAGTTTATTCTACCTTCAAAAATAAAATAAACTGGAGAAGGAAATGGCATACCACTCTATTCTCTTTGTCAAGGAAATCACAAATAGGGTCACAAAAAAGGTCAGACATGATTGAAAGGACTGCATAATAACAAATATTTCATTTATTTCATTAAATATTTCCCAATCATATGTAAAATGTTTTAAATGTTCATTTCTTAAAATTTGGAATTTCAAATTCTTCTCTCCCATGCTCCCATATCCTATGAAAAGGCAAGCAATATGATATCAATTATACATGTGAAGACACACAATGCAATATATAGTCTTACTGAATTTCTTGGAACCAGATCACACAACTGATAATGTCAGAGGCAGGATTTAAAACTAGGACCTTCTGATTTTTAGGTTAACTCTCTTTGTACTATGTGATGCTATCTATAAACTAAAGAAAAGAAACAAAGAAAAATCCTAGAACTCTTAGCTCTACAAAACAATAATTTCAACTTAAGTATGAATATAACCAAAACTTAGGACAAATGTCTAATCCCCATTTTTGTGGCACAAACTTAAGACAGTATGGTTCATTGAATTTAGAGACAGAGAATCTGAGTTTGAATCTTGGTTCTGTTTCTAGAAATACATTTAAGTGATTTCTCCCTCCGAGGGTTTCAGTTTGTAAAATGAAGGAGATAGACTAAATGATCTTTTTTATCATTTTAGACCATGTCCACTATCCTCTACCACTTTCAGGTTTCCAAGATTTCTTCTCCCTTAATAATTCCCCACTAAAGTCAACTTTAGACCCATTTCTTTTCATCTTCCCACACTCCATCCCAACAGAATATGTGGGATAGTACTAGCTGAAAACTATAGCTGTAAGGTAATTGAATCTTTCAAAGATACATTTCCAAAAAACAAGCAGGTCTTCTCTCAACCCACTGGCCAGGTAACCACAGAAACACAGAAAGAAGAGCAACAGCATACCAGGTATTTCAATGACCAAATTAGGGATACAGACAACAAACACTCTTTGAAGAATGCATGTAATTGAGACTACCAGAGAGGAAGATGGGCATACCAAGCAAAGAATGTGGGATAAAGAAAGGTACAGAGGGAGAAATATTCATAGTACATTTGAGGGGACAATGAATGAATCAAGATGGTTAAAGTGCAGGGTTCATGGAAGACAGAATCATCAAAACTGCAATCAAACTTAGATTTTTTGCACTGTGACCAAACCAGGTTAATATGTCACCAGGAAATATTTAGCAAAAGAAATAAAAATATAATAGAACATAGAGAATGTTAACATATGATTTTCTAAGTCAATATGAGTTCAACAAGGGATTCTTATAGACAGTTTAGTAGTCTTCCTTTCTATTTGAGTTCAAGAGAGAAGCAGAATAATTCAATCAACATTTCAACGAACATTTATTAAGCCCTGAATAATATGCCAGATACTGGGTATGTAAAGAGGAAAAAATGGCCTTTCCCTGGAAAATTTACATTCTAATAGAAGAGTACAATATGAATGCAGATAAGTCAATACAAAGTATATATAAAATTAGGTAAAGTTATTTCAGGCAGGTAGTTAGTACAGTGAATAGAGTTCTCAGCCTGAAGTTAAAAAGGCTTATCTTTCTGAGTTCAAATCGAACTTCATGCACTTCCTAGCTTTGCAACTCTAGAAAAGTCATTTAACCATTTTTGTCTCAATTAGTCATCTGTCAAATGAACTGGAGAAGGGAATGGAAGGCTACTCCAATCTCTCTGCCAAGAAAACCCCAAATGGATCATGAAGAGTCAGATACAACTGAAATAACTGAACAATAACAACAAAGTTATTTTGAGAAGAGGAACATTAATGACTACAATAGCCAGGATAGTCTTAGATATGATGTGTCCTCAACAAAGACCAGCCACGTTCCAAAAAGTTGGAGAGGGGAGTCAGGGAGGGTCAATTAATCATATTAAACAAGCATGGTTTTTTTAAAAGGTAACTAAGAAGTTTATAAGTTGATGGTGAGGAAGAAGTACCTTACAGTTTGGGAAAAGAGCTATACAAAGACAGAAGATGGTGGAATGTTCTGTATGAGGAATGCTTAGGAGGTCTGTTTGACTAGAATGGAAAGAAAACAAAGAGAAATAATATGAAATGAGATTTGAAAGGTAGATGGGAGTCACACTATGAGAGTCTTTGAAGGTCAGATGATGATTTTGTATTCAAAACAAAAAAGGAACCACTGAGACTTGTGAGTGAGGAACCTCCCTACAAAATATAATTAGCTGTGAATACGATTGACTCTGATTATATTCTCAGCTAATCAATTTTCAGTAGAAAAATTTAATTCTTAGACTCAACTGAACATTTCTCTGTAAGCTTAGTCTTTTCTCCCTCTCATTGTTTGGATAGGACAATATCAAGGTCAGGTCTTAAAGTCAACTTGCCTTTCCCTAGGCAACATCACTGGTGCAGTTGGTACACACCAAAATGGCGGTGTAATATTTATGGGAGCTAGAGATGGTGAAAGTGGAAGGAAGCTCAAAAATCTAAAGAACTGAATGTCCATTTGAGCTTCAGAGAGGAATGAAGGCCTGAGGGCTGGTGGCACATCTTTGCCAAAGAGATTAACTCAGAAGGCTTTCACCCCAATCCCTTTTTTCCTTGCAATACATCTCTGACATGACTGTTATTAGTGAGTAGGCTCAGAAACTTGCCACCTTGTATGATCTGAATTGATCCAGTGAAGAATTCTCTGAAAAACGCCATTAAGATGATTTGTAGTCTAATTTTGGTTGCTATAGATTCAGAATCAGACTTATGACTGGGGAAAAAAAGTCCCCTGCTCACTTGAAATTCAGGCGAAGGTTTCTGTATTGATAGAGAAGCATGACTGGCTAGAAAAAAATCATATTTTTAAAGTTTATATCTACCACTCCTGGTTTGGGGTTACTATGGCAACAGAGGGGCCTGCGGGGCCTCAGTAGATCTTAAGCCATTGGGATCTGATTGATAGCTCTCCAAAATACTGTTTAGCTCCTTCCCCACTAAAAAGTCAGCCAAACATTAGTTTATTTATTTAAATACATGTTTAAACATTAGCTAGCCCTCTAGTTTGCCCCCCCTGCATTTCATTCCAATCATTATTGTTAAGGAATTGTTGTTACCAGTCAGCTTATATAAAGAGAAAAACAGATCTAATTAGGGAGGATTGCCAAGGACAAGACACAGTAGGCATTAAAGCAGGCCCTCGTGCATGCTATATTATTGTACATGTTTAACATGATTTATTGACCCTCCCTGACTCCCCTCTCCAATGCTTTTAGGGATTCTGAAGCCTGACTAGTATTCAGAAAGAGCTTAAGTCCTGTTTACAATAGTGATGGCTGCACACAAGCACAGCTGAGATTCCTGAATTCTCATCTTCTCTTGTCATAAGCCTGACAGTCTAACATGGATTGGTGGCAGTTCCTATGTGGAGCAGCAGCAGTGACAGCCAGCAGGCAGAAATGTGCCATATTCCAGGTGGCTGACCAGGAATAGCTCTTATTTACTTAAAGGCTGGTCATTGTATTTGGGGACCTCTGAGGTTCTTTTTTGCTTCTCTCATTGAGGGTCTTTGGGGGTCACGTCATTGCTCATGAACAAGGTGAGAAAAACTTCCGTTGTTTTCCTTCTCCCTCAATCACTACTGGTCTAACTATCTGCTGGGATAATGCCAAATAGCAGCTTATCCACAAACTTTCTAAGCCACCATCTTCTAATGGGGCACTGGCTGCTCATGATGAGAAAGCCAAAGCTAGTCACATTTGTTGAGACTTTTCACCAACTCTAATTTAATTCACTGGGCAGCTAAAGAGATTCAGTTTATAGAATGAGGTTTGGAAATTATTCTTGATGCCTTTTCTCCCAACCAGAAGTATTATGGATAGAGTGTTGAACTTGGGATCAAAAAGACTTGAATTCCAATCCTACCTCAGGTTCTTAGTAACTGTGGGACCACGGACAATTCACTTAACCTCTCTGTTCTTAGTCTTTTCATCTATTGAGAGACAGACAGACACACAGAGACAGAGAGAGACAGAGACAGAGACACAGAAACAGAGAGAAAAAGAGACATAGACACAGACAGAGGGAGTGAGAGTGAGAGACAGACAGAGAGACAGAGATAGAGAGAGAGAGACGAAGAGTCAGAGAGATACAGACACACAGAGAGAGACAGAGAGAGAGAGAGAGAGAGAGAGAGAGAGAGAGAGAGAGAGAGAGA